>NW_026613797.1:0-36139 GCF_903798145.1 Danio aesculapii | reverse complement strand
TACTGTTCTAAACATTGTCATTGGGGTCACGGCACCAATACATTGCACCTGGTTCTGATTCTACTACAGTGTAATGAAATATGAATGATATAAAAAGCTTAGTTTTCACAGATGATTTTAAATGGTTATCAGTTTAAAAAAAAAAAAACCTTAAAGAAGTAAGGCAAGCTGCATTAAAATCTTAAAAGTCATAATTATCAGTAGTGTAAAGTAATGCATTCCAAGTACTCAAATTACTGCAAGGTGTAGTATTTTTTTCTATTGTACTTTATTTCCTTATTTTGTTCTTCAACCTCCAGTCACCACTTTATATGTTTATTTGTTATTGTCTTGGCTAAGTAAAATCAGTCCCATGATTCCCATACAATCATGTAAAGAAAAAGCACATCAAACTGACCAAACTCAGGACATGGATGCTTCGTATATGCAGCAAACATGTGCAGTGTAGAAGCATTAACAGTGTCCAAAAGAAGATGCAAAATCAGTGCACGCAACGATAAACAATAATGCATTACATAATATTACGTTTTCAAATACATGGATAAATGCACTGGCAACTGGTGCATGAATTAGTTTAATACATTCTCGCTTTAAATTCATCTCAAATTGTAAATGTATAGTGTATTATATATTATTATAGTCTATTAAATAATTAAAAAAATGTACTTAATTTAACTTACACTTAGAAATATCCTTTTAAAATGGCACTGGCATAAGCTACATTCTTAATATGTATAATGTGGAAATTTTCCACAATGTAATTGTCACTATTGAGTACTTTTAGAAAGGCTACTTCTTACCTCTACTCTGAGTAGCATTTAGAACAGATACTCTACTTGCACTACATTTTTAGACAAGCAATGATACTTTTACTTGAGTATGATATTCCACCCCTGATGAATATTCAGGAGTTTTGACTATACATGCAGAAGCGGGAGCTCCGGCAGTAAATGGAGTGAAATGCTGCAGCTATTATTGTCACTATAAGAACTGTCATTATGGGCTTTTTGAATGGTCCATAGAACACTGAGACATTTTCCTTGGTACTTGTTTCATAAAACAAAGATTTAGAATTGCGATAATAACTTACTTATGGCAGGTTGAGTTTAATATTCAAATTCTTGTAAATGTTTATTTGAAGAAGCACCAGGCCCTGACTGCTCACAAAGCAATGAATTTCAATGCGTGTGCATATGTGTGTGTATCTCTATATGAAACATGCAGCCACTTTTTCTCCTTCCTCCTGTGCCCTTGGCTTCATAAATCAGTGCAGTGACATGAAACTGCACTTTTATTTTTCTTCTTATGGCTGTCATCATTACCATTCTAAGCTAAGGCACACTGCTCCCACTCCTACGTCGTTTATCACCCGTCTGCTTTTCTCTCTATTGCTCTTTGTCTCTCTCTATCTCCTTTTCCTTGCACAGGAAGTTATGTCACACTAAAAAAAAAGTGACTATGAAAAGCCTCAACTGTTTTAGTCACATTAAATATATTGCTAAAGGAATAATTCATCCAAAATAAATAAATAAGAATCTGTCATCATTTATTCACCCTCATGTTTCAAACCTCCATGAATTTCTTACTGGAAGACTGGAGAGAAATTCTGAATCTCATTGCTCTTTCCATATAATTACTGTACAATGAAGGAGTTTTACAGGCTTCAAAATGGACTGTGTGAAGCACTGTAAAAATCTGACTGTCCATTTGGCTTGTGTGCTATAATGCAAGTATTCTGAAGCCATTCAATTTCTTTGTGAAAGAAAAAGACTCATTAATTTCTTCTCAGCACATTCAGCAACTCAACATTCTTTTGAATCACATCTTTTCAATTAATTGGTAGTTCACCGTGATCATGACAAAATGGCGGATGTAGTACGTCCGAGTTCCATTCATACTACTCACATTCATAGTGTGTAGAACATACTTTTCTAACAGCCGAGTACTATGTTTAAACTCAAATGCAGTACCAACTGAGTAGTATGCGGTTTCGGATGCAGCCTATTACTTCCACGCTTTGTGATTGCATTTTATTTAATTTGTTATAACTTTATTATCATTCATTCATTCATTCATTCATTGTTGATTGTTTTCATATATTTAGCATTTTATTTTATTATTTATTATTTTATTTTTTAAGATATCATTGATAGTTTTGCAATTTGTTTTTATAATTTTTTTAAATATGTTATATTATTATTTTGTATCACTTTTCAAGCTACTACTGATATTTTTGCGCCTTATATATTCAATTTTAATATTTTACTTTATTTTTAAAGCATCATCAATCACTCACAAAATCTGAATCAGAAAGTCATCCAAGTTCAACACAACATGAAGGATTTGGTTGAGCTTCTTCCTTTTAACCACCTGACATTACCCACTGTGAAATCCACATTCACTTAGGAAGAACACTCCATGAAGCAACAGCAATTAAAGTCCATAAAGCCATATATTTCAGTGCCATGAAAACATCTGCATCCATTTAAAGCTGCAGCAGATCACAAAATAATAGTCTTTAATAGTAGAACACAGTCACTAACGGTAGCTAAGATGTGACTTTGTGTTGATGGTACACTCAGAGTCCCTCCTCTTACTCATAATTACTCAACTAATAGCAGCTCACAATCTTCCATGCTTTCATCAGGCCTTACAGCCATAGAAGATGTTGACTTGAGGAAATCCTGTTTCAGTATGACTCATTTGTAACTGCGTTTAGAGTTATTTAGGGATTTAGTTTTTGCTTTTTGTATTTACTCGGTTGAAACCAGCAGATGTCCTTAGCCTGCTATGTTTCTAGCACATCAGACTAGTGAATTCAGCTTTTAAGCTAACAGTAGATTAAGCAATAAGTCATAATCTTAGTGTAGTGGAATAACAAATTATCTTCATCCCCGGCAATTTCAAAGTAGGCAATACAAATGTAACGGAACTTGCACTCACTGCTAGTTCATTTACAGCCGAGGTGTCCAAACTCAGTCCTGGAGGGCTGGTGTCCTGCTGAGTTTAGCTTCAACTTGCTTCAACACACCTGCCAGAAAATTCTAGTATATCTATATTAGGAGCTTGATTCGCTGGTTCAGGTGTGTTTGATTAGAGTTGGAGCTAAACTCTCCACAACACTGGCCCTCCAGGACTGAGTTTGGACACCCCTGATTTACAGTATTTATGTTTTAAATTGCATTATGGTACCTAGATTATTCCTTCAAGAATTTTGACACTGAAAAAAGTGACTTTTATTAATTTGAAATAGTTTGATGTGATATATAGCCTGAGCTGGTGTAATTCTGGTACAAAAACCTGGTAATAAACAGCCAGCATTTTTTCTGTTATTTTAGCAACCTACTTGTCTACTGTATACACTTAATTCTTATACTATATATTGTTTTGAACTACTAAAATGTCAACAAAAGTCACTTTGTTTAACTGCACAGTTGAACAATCTCAAAAATTGACATAGCAGAGATAAATGTTCCATAAAACAATTCATAACCATAAATAAACTAAGAAAGCCCTGTGAATCACGAAACACAGAACCTGTTAATTTGCTTTTTTTTTTTTATTAATGGATACCTGAGGTACTTTTGATTTATACTAGAACTTGCTATCCTGTCTTGCATAGCTTCAATGTACTTCTCGCCATTCATTCCAAAGCCATAACCAATTGTTTTCCAGACATTCATTATCTTTAAATCCTCTTTCAAAAGAGGGCTTAATATTAAGCAGTAAGCTTTACCTCAATGTCATCTCCTGCTTTAAATGCACCAGGCCTTTATATTTGAATAGATCCTGACATGGCTTTCAGTGTTTTATCACTAACCTGATTTTTATTTAAAAAATGTTTTTAAGTTATTCCAACACTATTGTTTATATACAATTGAAGTCAGAATTATTAGCCCCTCTTAGATTTTTTTTGTTTCATATTTCTCAAACGATGTTCAACAGAGCAAGGAAATTTTCACAGTATGTCTGATAAAACTTTTTCTTCTAAAGAAATTCTTATTTGTTTTATTTCATATAGAATAAAAGCAGTTTTATAAAAAATAAATAAATAAAAAATTACGGTCAAAATTATTAGCCTCTTTATCTATCTATCTATCTATCTATCTATCTATCTATCTATCTATATATATATATATATATATATATATATATATATATATATATATATATTTATTTATTTTTTATTTATTTTTTTTTTTTTGACTGTCTACAGAACAAACCATCTTTATACAATAACTTGCCTGATTACCCTAACCTGCCTAGTTAACGTAATTAAAGTAGTTACGCCTTTAAATGCCACTTTAAGCTGTATAAAAGTGTCTTGAAAAATATTTAGTAAAATATTATGTACTGTTATCATGGCAAGGATAAAATAAATCAGTTATTAGAAATGGGTTATTAAAACTATTATGTTTAGAAGTGTGTTGAAAAAAATCTTCTCTCCATTACACAGAAATTGGGCGAAAAATAAAGATTCTACTGTACTGTACATTGGTATCAAAGTTGCGGTGTGAACTCTTATTTTACATTCCTTTTATTATTAATATCTTTATTGTTGTAGTTCTTATCGTAGGTGAGAAACCCCTTTTAGACACATTCCTGGGTCAACACATTTTGTTGATCCCAGAAAATCATTCATTCCCCAAAAGTGTATCCAAACCTAATCCCTATCCTTAATCCTAAATCTAACTGTAAATTATTCCTAAAATCAGATGGAAGAATCTGTGAACAACAACAACAACAATGCAAGCTCCAAACATTGACCGTAAACTAAAACTATAAATATGTCCCTTAAAGTTGATTGGATAATTTGATTTATGATCCAGGAACATGTTGGTCTTTGGTAAAACCAGGTTTTGCGACTCATTTCTGCTCCAAAGCAATGGCCGCCTGTATTTGCCAGATCTGACTATTGGTTTTGCATATAGCGTTATCCTTGCCAGCCCCGAGACTTGGAAAAACACAACAATCGTCCCTTTGAGAGTTCGCCAACTAGAACACCACCTCACTCGTTAATTACTTAATTAAACTAATGAGTTGGCAAGTAGCGCAAGAGCTTCAAAACAGAGTGTCATCTCAACACAGCGAGTCGACGTCCCCTTACTATTTCTAATCTCTGTGGACCAATCCGATCATTAGAACGACAAAAAAAGAATGGGAGTCATTTTGTTCTCTAAAAACAAAAAGAGAGCCGAGGAACAATTTGTGCTGAAAATTGTTGAATTCATTTATTATTACCCATCTTTTTGTGAGGCAGGCATTTCGCTTTGGGTTCAATTTACTCGTAGTGTGACTAATCCCCGTTTGTCGTCTTGCCGGAAAAGGATCTAAGCTTTACTCCGACATCATAGACACAAAGGGAATGCATGTTCAATGACAACTTCCCTCTGATGTGAACGTCTACATATTTATGGAAATATGCTATGGAAGATGGATTCGGATGACTCGGATGTCTCGCCAATGGAAACTAGATAGCTACATCTAGTGGACTTTGTACTCTGCCACTACATAAATAAGCATAATGTTCAGTAATTAGTCTGTGAATAACACAGGCACTCTGTTGAACGCTCTTTGATGTCTACCTAAAGCAGCAACAGCGCTGGATACTGTCAAAATATTATACAGAGGATTAAGTACAAGGTAGCATTTTGAGACTACTAAGAAAACACTATTATTTGTCAAACAGTGGGTATACACAAATACCGCACACCAGGGCAGAATAACGCTTTCCAAAGCTAAGTGCTATCAGATGGAAACTGTGGTTTCTCTTGTTATGGTCACGGAAAGGCCATTTAAAAAAAAATAGTCTTTTTTATTCTGCTGAAGGAACGGTAAGAAATTTGTCATCGTTTACTCACCCTCAGGTCATTGCGAACTTGCATGATTTTCTTTCTTCAGTGGAATGTTTTTTGAGTGTTCAGTACAATGTTTCAGTTGCTTTTTTCACAAGGAAAATGGATACGTATCACCAAACAAAAACTCTAAAAGCACCATAAAAATGGTCCAGATATAAATCATTCACTACATTCTAAATCAGGGGTCACCAACCGTGTTCCTGGAGAGCTTCCTGCAGAGTTCAGCTCCAACCCTGATCAAACACACCTGAACCAATTAATGAGTGCCTGAAGCAGAACTTGATAATTACAGACAGGTGTGTTGGTCAAGGCTGTAAATAAAATCTGCAGGAAGGTAGATCTGCAGGAACAGGGTTGGTGACCCCTGTTCTAAGTCAAGGCAAACATCATACAAATCAATCCATCCATCCATCCATCCATCCATTTTTTGGTCTGTCTGTTGATTTATTATTGTCCCTTTATTGTGTTATATAAATACTAATTTATATAAAACAAACTCAAAAAACTTTAAAATTATTTTTTGTTTGTTTCTGGCAAAAAAAAAAAAAAAGTTTAATACATAGAAAGATACACTCCAAATATTTGAATGGTAGTGTATTTATTATTTATATTTATGTTATTTAGCTTAAATTGAGTTTACATTTGGTCAGTTTAATAATCAATTCCTTGGTCCGAATTTGGTATTATGATATGTTTGGATAATTTGGCATTTTTTGCATTATTTCCCCTACATTTTTCTTTTTTTTCATAATTTCAATATTTTGTTCTGAAACCTTTTCTACATAATTTAATTCTAGTCATTTATAAGGCATAAATTTAACACAGCCAGACCATAGCAGCTTTGTGCTGGAGATTTAAAACTGAAATCCATCCATCCATCCAACCTTTCATTCATCCATCCTTTCATCTGCCTGATCAGTTATTATCGTCACTATATTGTATTATATAAATATAAATTTATATAAAACAAACTTTAAAAAACTCCAAAACTATTATTTGTTTGTTTCTGGGAATAAAATACATGTTAAATACATAAAAAGATACATTGCAAATAATAGTAGAGTATTTATTTATTTATTTATTATTTAGTGTATATATTATATGTATGTAATTTAACTTAAATTGATTTACATTTAGTCAGTTTAATAATTAATTTCTTGCTAAATTAAAAGTTGTCCCCCTCCACAAAACGTTTTAAGGAGTGGGAGAAATAATTGGGGAGTGGAAATTTCAGAAGAAATGTGGCAATCAGCTTTGGAAGATTTGAATAAACACTCTATTAATTCTATCCATTGTCTTATTCAGTTTAAAATAATTCACAGGGTATGTTATTCAAAGAAAAAAATATATAGAATCTTTCAAAATATTTGCGACAAATGTAATTCATCAGATGCCGATCTATCTGCAATGCGGCTTTATTCTTTGTTCTAAGATGCAGATTTATTGGAATGGAATTTTTGAAGTGCTTTCCAAGGTGTTGAAGTTGCAATTACAACCGGATCCAATGCTTTTAATTGTTGGATTCTCTGAACAAACGCATTTGCTGTCAAATATACAACATAAATTGCTCTCATACTGTTTAACCACTGCAAAGAAGTTACTGCTACTGTTTTAGAAAAAAAGGAATCCCCTACATGTAAACTGTGGCTTGGAGAAATTACCTCTATGTTACATTTGGAGTGAAATTTATTTGGAGGATACTATTTGAAAAGAAAGCTCGAACAATTTGACAACATTTGGAATCCTTTTATCTGTTACCTTGAAAAAACCGTATGGACTACTGCATCATTTTTGTAATGTTTTAATATGCTTTGTCATCATACTCTGTTGTTCAATCAGGTCTTTGTAAACAAGTTGGCTTGTCATTTGGCTGGGTTTTTTATTTATTATTGTGATTTTCATATTGTTTTTCCTTTTTTTTCTTTGCCTATGTTATATGTGGACAAAATATGTAAAACAGAATCCTTTTCTTTCTAAATCAGTGTCTAAAATAAAACTTATTTGACAAAAAACTATTTAAATATTTTATTTTGACAAAAAAACAACAACAACAACAAATATAGTACTCCAAATTTGATTACGATTGGATAATTTAACATTTTATGCACTATTTTCTCAGCATTTTTCTTTCTTTTCATTATTTCATTCTTTTGTTCTGAAACTTTTGCCCACATAACTTCAGTCTAGTCATTTATAAGGCATAAATTTAATGCAGCACAGCCAGACCACAGCAGGTTAGTGCTGGAGATTTACAACTGAAATCTATCAGCACACATCTGACCGTGACAAGAATGAGAGAGATGCGATTCTGCAGCAAAAGTTTCAAAATGGAGCTCCATCCTTTCTCTCGGATCACAGGAGGGCTGTTTTCCAGGCAAATGTGCCCTGCAGTGTCTTTAGACTGACGAACTACAGCAGTTCTTTTACAACAGTCAGTGTGTGTCTTATTTTTCTGCCCGCTGTCTGTGAACCCACAATCAACATTTGCATGTGATCACATCTGTCTCTCGAAACTAGGAATCAGTGTAAAGACATTCGCTCCATCTTTGTGTCTCTGTGTGCACACAAATTCAATTCTGCTGTGTAAATTTAACCAGGAGGTCAGACTGTATGTAGGTGAACAGAGCAGCATAGTAAAAACATTGGGAAAAATGTATGTGTTCAACAGAATTTTGGTCAGATTTTAGACAGCTTTGTAGACACTGTAAAGTAAAATATTTTCATCTAAACCTTTCCGGATCCTCCAATGCCCTTACAACAGATTCAATCATTATTTTTTACTACTTGTTCAAGAAGCTATTTCATTTGAACATTTGTAATGAACATTTGGTTTCAACATTAATCTAAACAGCTTCCCCTCTAACTTGTAATATTTCATTTCTTTTCTGACATCATCTTAACCTGTCACTCACAAACTACAATCCAATAAGTTCCTAATGGATAACATCAACATAAACTCCCACCTTGGCATTTGCAATACTGATAAGTATATTGTAATAATTAAGAAATTGAATTTGATTGATTGTTTCACTCATTCATTGGAAATGAATGACTAACTTACTAAAAAAATCAGTACCACACTGTATAAATCAGTATCACATTTGTGGTCATGCTCATTTGTTATTAACAACAATTAATAATAAATATTTATTTATTTATTTTTATTTATTTATTTATTTTTATTTATTTTTTATTTTTTTTGCTAGTACCTTGGTGGCTTTAGGTTTAAAAAATATCAAAACTGTAAGGTAGTTGTGCAAGTTATCTATGTGGAATGAAGGAATTGAAGTATTTTAATGGAATAATAGGATTACACACTGTAAAACCCAACAGTCAACTTTATCAAATAAATGAGTGTCGTTAACTCAAAATTTACTGAAAGTTAATTTTACTCATTTTAAAAGAGTTTTGAACTCAGTGTTGAAGGTAATGAGTTAATTAAATACATCATTACTTCAACTTAAATAGAGTAAGTTCACAGTACTCATTAGGATTAGTTTTTGAACTTAAATGGTTTGTTGCAATCGGTTTCCTCCAATGGTTTGAGTTACCTTAACGTTTTGGGTTTTACAGTGCATAAATGAACTGATCTAACATAAATGAACTGGTTCCTTGGCTTTTTTAGCTTTGTCAGAAATAAATAACATGATTTCTGCTACACTCATTCTTCCATGGCGGGTGCCAAACCAAAATTCATCCTACCACGGCTACATTACAGCTTCTCATTCAAAATATTCAGCAGGTTTTTTTTTTTAAATAGCGGGTTATAAATCGCACCAAAACGTATTAAAAGGTACAGTAAGCGAATTATAGCGCAACCTTTTCTGTAATCGTAGTAGTGCTGTGTGTTATTTGTTTAACCCTTTTAGGTGACGTGTTGACTGACTGACTGACTGACTGACAGGTGCGTGATGCCTGAGGTCAGCAAACACGACGTAGCTTTCAGGTAAGACTCATACTCATTACATAAACACACTAAATCGCACTTCAGCAGCGTTTATTTAAGAGCGCACAAGAAAATCTGCATTTGAGCAGCGTATATTTGAGGGCGTGCAAGAAGTTTTGTGAATGAAACAGAGGAAATCGGTGTTCGAGTGCAGAGATTCGCATGCTCGTATTACATGAATGCGATCTCGACTTGTAATACTGCGCTCACGACATCTGTCAATGAAATAAGGCCGCAGGTAGTTGGTAGATCTGTGTAAAAGGCCCAACAGAGTCTGCAGCCACAGCTGGAAAACTGAGAGGAAACACTGAATAAATATGACATTAAAACTATAAGTTAGTAGCAGCCTGTCCTTTATTGATTAAATGAATTATTCAAATGGTTTGTTTAAAATGGCTGATTCATTTAGTAATTAAGTTAGTGACTGTCTATGGAAATGTACCATTAACTCACTGACTCAAATGATTGGCTCAAAAACAGATTCAATCTGCAATGAATCACAACAGTGACAAAAAAACGCAACCCAGGCTCATTCTGATTACGTACCACTATATACATTTCCGTAGAGAGCAAAATAAGTCCCAGGAGCAACGTTTTTTTTGCAGTTTTTGCGAATCCACCACTGGACGCTGTGTATGCTTTTTCAGAACGCAAATTTTTCTTGAGAGTGCCATTCACACCTGCTGTTCTCATGTAAATCCACCAGAGGACAATGTTTACTAACTGACTGAATGACTGACCAATCGACCAATCCCCCCCCCACCCTCCTCCTTCCCTAAACCCAACCAATAGTGTTTTAAAAAGCACCAATTGACCCGCCACCGATTTCCCTAAATACAACCGACAGTGTCTTGAAAAAAAATCCAGAAAAAAAAGCCCTCGCCTGATGTTTACCATATTTTCAGATTTTATCACATTCTCACCCTTTTATTTACTTGTTTGTTAAATTTTTTTGGCTTTTTTCTGTTTTTGTCTGCTGTTTGAAACCTTTCTTCACCGAACTCGAACCCCATTGTCGCGGTCAACTCCGCTTTGCATTTCAAGTCCACCGTCATACGCGTCAAGCTACTGAACAAACTGGTAACAGCGGAAAAGCCGTCCACATGCAGGTAAGCTGTCAGCTGGTAAACGAGAACAGGAACGGTGTCATACCGCCTTGTAGCATTCGTTTTAAAGACAAATTACAGCCAGCTCTGGCCACATAATTCACAATTTCAATAAATGTATAAAGGCCTATGTTTTCAGAATGAGACTATGATGCAAAAATGCACTGTTCTGGCTTACAATTCACAACCATTCTCACGAGATGATACTACTGGCTTTATGATATTGCTTAACTACTGTATATCATATGTTAGAAATATATGTACACAAATCCATTCTGGGTTATTTTTTGCTTTTCTTTTTTACTTGAATTATAAGGCCATTCTAATAGTCTTCATAACACAGTGAATACTTTAAAACATCTTTTTTCCCCAGTTTAAATAGCCATTTCACTAGTATTTACATCACAATAGAGAATAAAAGATGATCAAAACCAACTCGAATCATTTTTCCTCCCCCAGTTTTGTCTTTACTTTCATTTTTGATTAGTTCATCTGATGCCAGCGCCGTGCAATGTAAATTATGCCTCACAGAAGGCGCACAAGCTACATCTCACTCTCACCCCATCTCCACCCTCTGGCCTAGCAGTCCATGTCATTAATAATGGGAATGATTATACATCTCCCAGGGGGTCTTTGCCCACACACACGCACACATATGCAGACGAGCACAGACCCCCCTACGGGCTCTTTAACGAGCACCTCACTCTCTGCCTCATCACACCACCATTAGTCGGCCCCTGGCCACAACATGCAAAGCAGGATTAAAAAAGAGAAAAGAAAGGAAAGAAAATGAACATTTCTGAGCTCCGAAAAAAGGAACCTTCACATTTTCTCACTATTTATAGATGTTACATTCTATACTGCCAGAGTCGCTGGTGATCAAACAAGCAAACAAACTAACAAATACCTTTTTTTTTTCGTGAAATAGTCGAGATCTAAGGGTCGGCTGACAACCTTCACCCTGTAAGTCTCATCTAGAACAGAAAATAAGTCTTACGTCGTGACATGATGTTAATGAGATGAGGTCAAAGTAATTGACTGCCTCATTTTGTAAGCTATTCAACTACAAAAATCATTTATTCCAGCTGGCAGAATTTTCAAGTTAATCTGATTTCTATCTGGAATTTAGGAATGGATGTATTTCTAATGGATTCTTAAGCATGTCTTTCAAAATTTCAACTATTGTACTGTTAACAAAAAATAGGTATATGCGATTACCAGATCATATTTAAATATGAGCAGCTTTGAATGGATCGGATTACATTGAGATCTAACATAAAGGAACTGGTTATCAGCTTTAAAACGCATTAAAAGAACATTATGCTCATAATCAAAGTTTTGGTATTGACGCATTTCACAACATTAGCAACATTTGACCAACTCACAAATGTCGCTTGGACCAACTCACAGAAGTCGCTTTCAAAGCAACAGCTTTCTGCTTGGTCATCCAGGGAATCCATTACAAAATCTGAGTTGGATAAAGTTGGATTTATACTGAAATATTTAAATTCAGCGGCGCATTTAGTGATTTGAGGACCCAAGCAACTTCAGTCACAGGACCTCAATGCACGTGCTACATTCCTATCACATCTTATCAGTTAATCTAGCTTATTTATCTTAACTAACAGTGAATTTAGCTATCACACTGAAATAAAAACCACACTAAGACATTTGACTCTGCAATTTCAAGGGAGACATGACAAAGCTGGCTCGAAAAATGAGGTTCTTTTATGTTTTATGGTATACTGTTACACTATGGTGTCTCAAAAAAAGTCAAATGAAAGTAAATAAATAAATACATACATACATACTAGACATCTAGTTTTGTCTAATGGTTAATGGGTGAATTTTATCAATGAAAATTTACAGATACATGGTATCCATAATGTTACAATAAGCTACCATGTCAAGCTCAGCTTTTTGGTCCCCCCAAAAAAGTTTTGTCCCAGTGTAAATCACACTCTGGGTCAGTAACAATACACCCTTGTTATTAAAATGTATTTTTTTTTCTGTGCATTTTGGCTGTTCATTTACCCAACAACATTGTTATTTGGGGTCTGGAAATAAACCAATAAGTTTTTGAAAAAAATAAAAATAAACAATAGGGTTATCACCTCACAATGCTATCACATCACTGATAACAACTGATGACTCTTACAAAAATTATTCATATAATCCACTAATTCCGCAAACCAATAGCATGACCATGCAAGACTTTATTAATCTTTTTTAACCTCACCATACTATTTCAAAATAAAATTAGGTTTACATTTGTTTTATGATTTTACTACATAGATTCTATGGTCACACTTTTCAATAAGGTAACATGATCTAATACTGAACAATACTAGTACAGCATGTTTTAATCATAGTTCAACATTTACTAATGCCTTTAAAATCAAAATTCATTCTTGATAACATATTTAATGCACTGATTTAACATGAACTATTGATAAAAAGCTTTATTTTCATTTACTATAACTAACACGAATAAATACTGTAATAACTCTATTGTTTGTTGTTTGCTCATGTTAGTAAATGTATATTAACTAATACAACCTTATTGTAAACTGTTATGATTAAATATATTTAAATATATATTCAGCGTCACGGTGGCGCAGTGAGTAGCACGATTGCCTCACAGCAAGAAGGTCGCTGGTTAGAGCCCCAGCTGGGTGAGTTGGCATTTGTGTGTAGAGTTTGCATGTTCTACCCGTGTTTGCTTGGGTTTCCCCCACAGTCCAAAGACATGCACTATAGGTGAATTGAATAAGCTAAATTGGCCTTAGTGTATGTGTGTGAAAGAGGGTGGTGCTTCCCAGTGTTGGGTTACAGGTGGAAGGGCATCCGCTGCATAAAACATGCTGGACAAGTTGGCGGTTCATTCCGCTGTGGCGATCCCTGATTAATAAATGGACTAAGCCAAAAAGAAAATGAATGAATGAATGAATGAAATATATATTCAAAATCACTTTCATTAAACATCTCTTAAATAATTTTAGCATGAAATGCTGATCAATAAATGTATTCTTTTACATTTGGACCATATCAAAACTAACAACAGGATGTGCCATTTCAAAAACGAAGTACAATTGCTGTAGGTTTAAAAGCCATTGCCTCATGACCCACAGCAGAATCAGTAAAACAGCTTTGGCACATGCTGCAAATAGAAATAGAAAGAAAACAGCCAGACACCAGACAAAACTGAAGCAGAGCAGGAACAGAACTCAGTGGTGCTTTACATTTCATCTCACTTTTTTCCACTGCCATCTTCCTGACCCGGGGCATTGTTGAAAAAGCACACTTGAAAACGCTGCAGGCTTTTACACCCCTGCACCCAGAGCCACTGGAGAGATTCAGAAAAAGGGACGGCTAGCAAATGCAGCTATAATACACAGGGAGATCCACTAATGCATCATATAAATAATATGAACGTTGAAATATGATAAAAGCCACAGTCAGATGAGCTGTACAGCAGTAGTCTCTCGGTGTCCGCTGCATATTTATTCTGTCCTCATCCAACAGTAAGCACACACACACAGAGCACCCAAGGGCTAAAGATAAGTTTCATTTGGATGGGCGTTTATCATCTAACGCTCACTTTCTATCTCTGCAAACGGTCACAAGGGGTGGTTCTTTCCATCGGAAATGGAATAATGTTAAAAAAAATAATAATACAAATGTTAGTTCTTTTCTTCGGACCTCTTATGGATTATGCTTTGCTACTTTCCGTCTGTAGCTTTTAACACAGTACATTTTAAATCAACCTAATTGCCGTGTACAATATGGAAATTTTATTACACGTTCAACCATTAAATCATATTTCACAAAGCATTAAACAGTTGGATGGGCTACCATTTAATACACCTGGAAATAACTATGTGCCTGCTTTGCCTCAGGCAATAAACCCTGTGCAAAACCCCTGGGGTTGCCTCATTGCTTATATATAGACTCCTACCACATGGGGCTGTTTCTCAACCTGCATCCATTTGTACTCAATGGACACAGGTAGTTTAAGCCTAAAATAGCTAAACCACATACTGTAGGCTGACCATAATAGATTGGGTTTCAGGTATTAAATTGTGTGTACTGCCTTGAAAGCCGCTGCTTTTTGGAATACTGTGTGTACAGTATGCGCTCGAAGATGTTTGCCCGTTTAAATCTGGTGTCCACCATCTGTCACAATCTGAGCTCAACAACTGCATTACACAAGCTAGATCCACTCCAGTTTGCTCAATCACAAGTGCTTCCAGCTGGTTTCATCCCATCATCAACAACTCCTGGGAAGCCGAGCTCCTATATAACAAATGCTCTCGCATGTCAGTCTTCAGAAATGTATGCATAGCTAGTGTTCAATTTGTTGTTTTTAAAGAGCAAACTAACTACATATCTCATTGATTATACAATATATATTCTACATATATTTCTCTACATATTTATAACATTTAATAATAATATGCAGCAGTAAGCACACGCTCAAAAATGTTTTACCATAACAAGTTTATAGTATCGGTTTTCCATTGCAAGCTCTTATTATTATTGTAAGATGGAGATTAAGTACTTAATCTTTTGCTTTCATAATGAAATAATTGTTGGTTATACTGACATTGGATTAAAGCCAAACCACTCATTATTATAAAAGAAAAAATAAACAGATTCATATTTTCTACAATATATTCAAAAACAAGACTGTTCACAACGTTTGATGTAAAATGGTTCTGATTTTGCTTGTTATTTTCTGTCAAATCTTCTGAAAACAAATGAATAAGAATACATTAATGTCCCAAAAACCAATAACTTATAAAAACTGTTTATTTACAAACACACATTTTTAAAATATTATACATTAATATTAATATTATTTTCCAGCTTTCGCCATCAAGTTTTTTTTCCACCATCATGTTTCATAATAACTACAAAACACATATGTAACTTAATAAAATAAATTTACCTACAGTTGAAGTCAGAATTATTAGCCTCCCTTTGATTTTTTTCTTCTTTTTTAAATGTTTCCCAAATGATGTTTAACAGAGCAAGGACATTTTCACAGTATGTCTGATAATATGTTTTCTTCTGGAGAAAGTCTTATTTGTTTTATTTCGGGTAGAATAAAAGCAGTTTTTAATAAAAAAAAAAACATTTTAGGGTCAAAATTATTAGCCCCTTTAAGCTATATATTTTTTGATAGTCTACAGAACAAACCATCATTGTACAATAACTTGCCTAATTACCCTAACCTGCCTAGTTAACCTAATTAACCTAGTTAAGCCTTTAAATGTCACTTTAAGCTGTATAAAAGTGTCTTGAAAAATATCTAGTCAAATATTATTTACTGTCATCATGGCATTATGTTTAGAAATGTGTTGAAAAAAATCTCTCTGTTAAACAGAAAATGGGGAACAAAATAAACAGGGGGGCTAATAATTCAGGGGGGCTAATATTCTGACTTCAACTGTATTTCAAATTCTAGTTTGCTTACACAGCCACTGCTTTTATTAACATCAAAGTTGTTTTAGTTTGTTTCTTGTAATTACCATATTAGATAAACCAGTGATTAGAAACAGCATCAATTTTGATTCATTAATTTTTGGTGCAATTTCTTTCAGAGAAAACGCTTTGTGTCTTTGAAGTGTTATGTCTGGTTTGCATAAATGAAATGAACAGCTAAAGCTGACAGCTGGCTCTCTGCAACTCTCACATGGTCACCCACTGAAGCGGAGCAGGGCTGCGGCCAATCAGTACCTGGATGGGAGACCACATGGCAAAGCTAAGTTGCTAAGTTGCTAAGTGGTGTTAGTGAGACCAGCAGGAGGTCCTCAACCTGTGGTCTGTGTGGGTCCTAACACCCCAGTATAGTGAATGGGACTCTATACTTGGGCTGCACGTTTCTGGCTAAATTGTGAATCACGATTTTTAAAATAAATTTATTTATTTTTGCTTAAAATCAAGATCACGATTTTCTCACGATTCTGTAGATGTAAAATAAAGATTAATATTAGTAGGTTATTATTATTGTTAATTCTCTAACGTATGGTAAAATAACACTAATAATATTAGGCCTGTGTGTAGCTCTACTGTTGCTTAAAATGCTAAATTTTGTACAGTCATTATGGTGTACTTGAACAGACTTTAAATATGACCTGTTTGTTAATTCACAGTAAAATTATGACATCAGAACACAAATATTCATAATTATAAAGTTGAATTATTAAGTTTGAGATATTTGCTTGTCATTTGTCACTGACAACATTATTAGACCATTTGTTTTCACTGGTAAAATGAGACATTTATCATTATCAGATTCCCTCTTGTGTTATATTCATTCGTATCATTATATAGGCTAGAGTAGTTATACTGACACAGTTAACATTTATTTTCATGCACAACACTATGTGTTCGCTACACTGAAAAAAGTGTTGCATGCAAAACTGTTGCAAACAATTTATTTGTGTTGAATCTAAACAAACAAATTAAATTGATCAATGTTCAACTTAGTTTTTGTTTAAATTCAGCCCAAATAAATTGTTTACAACCACTCAATGTAAAAAAAATTTAGTAAATCCAAGGAATCATCTTTGAATAATTTTTTTCAGTGTATGTCGTATCATGTGTATGTCGTAATCATAACTGTAAAATGCATTATGATCATTTATATGATGTGCGCGCTGGCTTCACTTTCACTTCCGAATGCAGCTCATGGCTGCCGTCACTCTGAGGAAAAAAACACACACATGCAAATCATTCTTTCAGGTCAGCTCTCAAACGATCGCTCTGTGCAACAAACTGAACGTTATTTACAACTTTATTACTTATTATTCACAGCCTATGCAGGTTCTGTTCACTAAAGAAGGCGTCATTGGCGTGTACGCGCATGTTCTCGGTAGTAAACAAACAGCTCACGGTCAGCTCACGTGTGATTTTGTGGCTGCGAATACATCATTATATTTAGACAGAAATGACGTTCCTGGGTGAATTACACCTTATAATACAGTATGTGACACTTTTAACGCCATTTGAAGGTGTCCATGTTGCTGTGAAGACTTGTGCATCCGCCTTTACTCTTCTCTCCTGACCTTGAAAATGTAATTGGCTGAATCGTAGAAAAGCTGAATTAAGATCGTGTGTAGGGTCAAATCGAGATCGTGATGTTTTTTCGATTGGTCGTGCAGCCCTACTCTATACTGCTCAGTGAGCGCCGTCTTTCGGATGAGACTAACTATCCCCATTTCATAATTGGCTTCATCACTCTGTCTCCTCTTCACCAATCAGCTGGTGTGTGGTGTGCGGTCTGGCGCAATATGGCTGCCGTTGCATCATCCAGGTGGATGCAGCACACTGGTGTAAAGTGTGTAAAGTGCTCAGAGTCCAGAGAAGGGCTATATAAATGTCAGGAATTATTATTATTATTATTATTAATATTATTATTATTATTACAACACAAACCAATGTTTTTTTTCATTAGAATTGTAACTATAGATTTTTTTTAATTTGTGGTTCAGCAAAAATAAATAAATAAATAAATAAATAAATAAATAAATAAATAAATAAATAAATAAATAAAATGAGCAATATCTTATATTTCAGTCTGCTGTACAGTAGCTTCAAACGACTTTGAATAAATTGCTTGAGTTATACTAAACCTTTAGGTTGTTTTATGCACTTTTTGAAGTTTGACAGCCTTTTATCACTAAAACACCTTCTACAGAAAAAACTAAACAGAATATAGAGTTTTTGCAATGACATGAGGGTAAGTAAACAACTCATTTCTGCGTAAATTATTTCTTTAAAAAAAAAATCTAACTGCAGATAACTGACAGCAAGCATCACATCAGACGCTAAACTAAAAAGTCAGAGCAACAACATCTGTGAAGGCACAGGAAGACGATCGCAAGCTGGTTAGAAGACAAAAAAGACTCCCATAAGAAGGTCATCCGCTCACTCCCAAAAAACAATGCACAGATGTACATTGACAGAAACTGCCTTTCCTATATCAGTCACTGTCAACCACAGACCACCTAGAACACACAACACAGATTGACAATTGCCCCGAGGAGACTAAATGTGCCTGTTCCTGCATGGTTACCCAAGAGCATGATGGGAGATGCCAGACTGAGTGTTTAGTATGCATATGATGTGCAGTCAGATGCCAGCAGAGGGCTGCATGTCTACTGCATGAGTACTGACTTACTTTGATCACTTCTTCTCCAATGGGAAAAAAAGCCACAGGTCATGGCTCTACTTTTGAAACTTCCCTACACATTGCCGTGTATGCATGCAGAGTGAATGAAAATTGCCCTCTGTGATCCGTCCTAAACATACATTTAAAAATAAAAAAAATATATATATTGATGTGTCCACCTTTTTCACTCTAGAAAAGTATAGCTAAAATGTCCCAGTTGGGAAGTTGACATTGTTTGGATCTGCAACTTGACAATGCAACCAGTATTTAAATGACATATTATGTTTGTTTTTTTTTATCAGTGGTCATAAACAAGATGGAATTTCTGAAATAACTCCTGATAGCCATCCAGTGTGAATTCTGATGATTAGAGATGCATTTATGAATTCATACGCAACGTGAATATACATATACTGTACATGCATATACTTTCTACACCCGGAGGAAACCCACGCCAACACAGGGAGAACATGCAAACTCCACACAGAAATGCCAACTGAACCAGCCGAGGCTCGAACAAGTGACCTTCTTGCTGTGAGGTGACAGCGCTACCCACTGTGCCACCGCGCCGCCATCTTCTGACATGAGGCCCCAGATGTATTATATAATACATTAGGACCTCAACCTTGAAGAGCTCTACATCCCATTCTCTTCAAGACACGATTGCTGATATCATCTACATATTACATAAAAATGTATGTTTAAACTGAGGGTTCGCCTAAGCGCTTGCAAATACTGTATAAGAAAATATTAAACAGTAGCCAAACTGTATTAATCTGAACTACCAGCCATTTTCAAACGTGCACAGCACATCTCTGTGGAAAGCTTTGAGGGGAAAATATTATGCACACACATACTAAGTCAGTACACATTGAACGAGGAGATTCTAAATGAAATCTATTACACAGTGTCAATTTTTATTTGGTGATTAGTACTATATTGGGATGTAGTCAATGTATACAGTATATGATGTCCTTTGGGGTAGATGAAGTCTGCATGTCACATGAACAGCCACAGCGCACGGGTATGGTCTGCTTTGTTGGCTGTTTATGATAAAGGTGGAGGAGCTACACTATATCCCACCCTGTCTTTCTGCTTCAGTTGAAATCAAGTCAAACTTTGTATAAAAATGTACATTTCAAAGCACCTCACTGAACCTTAAAAGGCAAGTTTTAGACCAACACTGCAAGGCCGCTGGTCTTACAATGGAAATGCAGCATGTTTTTGGCCTTGCTGCTTCAGATAGGCTGTGTCTCATCCATGTTAAGCCTTATCTTGCACTGACACAATCATTTTTGTGTTGGTGGAAAGAAATTGCCACCCAAACCTTGCAGGTGCAGATGCGATGCTGTTCAATACATGTAATTTGTAGAAGAGTAGAGCTGCGTGGGCCCTTGAGATGAAGATGAGCAATGTGTGCACATGTTGATTTGACAGTGATATGCCTGCGATTACATTCAGGCATGTGCTGAGCAAACCGTCTTCCCCACCAGCTCCTCTCCTCTGAGTTCCCAGCTCTTCCATTATCAAATGCAGAAGAAAATGGTCTTATTAATTATTTCATGGCCCATTAATTATTTACGTAAGATCTTTTAAAAGCTGGTGGAACTGCAGAAACGGCTGTTGATATTGAGCCGAGTAAAAGCGCAGTTGGGAATACATAAATAAATAAATAAATAAGTGAAAACAAAAAATGATAGTCGATTTGAGCCCTCAAATAGGATTGACGCCAATATTGAGGCCTTGAGGAAGCGAGCGCTTACTAAAACTGAGACAGACTGATGTCTACACACTTTCTCACACACATTTTGTACTTGTACTGGAAAACAAGGCAGACCTTGAACAGACTGTGAATGAAAAGCATTTCAAAGCCTCATGAATATGAATAAAGAGAAATAGTGGCAACTTGTTAAAGCGTAGATTATCTTTCCATTCATCTAGGACTAATTACATACATGCATTCATACACACATAAATATCCATGCATACATACATATGTATACATGCATACATATCCATGCAGATGTACATACATATGTATGGCACTAGCGACTAGAGTGAATATTTGGCCTTGCTATCAATACATTATAATCCACTTCTTAAAATATAAAAAAGAAAAACTAAATTTTGTTAAAAATAAATTACATTTTTAACAAAGATTAAAAACATCTTAACAATTAATTCCTTTTAAATGCTACATTTGTGTTATATCATATAGTTTAGCAACTTTCCTCCTGAAACACGTGGACATTTACACGTGACACGTGGATTTTAGATGGCAAACTCAACATTTGTAGAAAGCCTTTTATAATCAAACCAACCACTGATGCCTAAACTTACTGTACTGTCACATTTTGGTTTATATTCGCACATTCAGACTTCTCCTTAGTAACTTCAAAAACGTATTCTTTACAAATTTTGAATGTGGAAATCATATTAGCAGCCAATGACTAGCATCGTTTACAGTCGAAGAAATAGTAATAATGTTGTTTTGAAGTTACAATTGCTTGGAATTTCACACAGAATTTTTAAAGTAGTGTGGTAGACAATATAGAGATGGTGTCACAAGTTGTCACTAAACAAATGTACGAATATAAAACCAACTTACTCAACACAACTCAACTTACTACAACATCTCAATAGCCCCTTTCAAACAGTGATAGCGGTAAATATCCAGAAAATTTCCGGGACGGCTTTACTGGTGAATTCATAAAAAAGCTGTTCACACAGGCGCGGACGTTCCGGAATTTTTCCGGAAAAGACCATTCGCACATCCATTCCAAAATACTGGTAAATTTTGACATCATAAACCAGAAATTACACAGTTGGCATTTAGAATGAACATAGAAACGTTATCTGACTAACATTTGGCTAACATTATCTGACTAGCAGCTAAATGTGTCTGGAAAAATATTCAAAGGCTTTTATCTTCATAAACCGCGCGGATGTGAATGCGTCTGAATGTTCTGATTGGCTGGAGTAGACGTCTCATGTCAGCGCGATCTAATCTTGAACGTGCTCTTTCTGGCAATCTTCCTTCTCCATTCACACAGAGCAACATTCCGGCAAATTACCGGTAATGTTACAACTTCTCTTTCTGGAAAAATGCCGGAACAAATTTACCGGTATTTTCAAAAAGGGCCTGTTCACACATACAGACCTTTTTGGAAAATTGCCAGTAATTTTCCGGAAAGGCCTGTTTGTGTGAAAGGGGCTCTGGTCATTGACCCAATTTACACATCTGCCACTGAACTGAACTGCATAGCCCATCATGCACCACAGTCAAAGAACAGGTTCATGTCACACACACAGCTGAAGTTGTTCAGGACTAACCAGATGGACTAAATACACACATGGCCAGTCTTGTTTCCTTGTGGTGAGCATCATGTAAGTATTTCTTTTATTGTCTAACCATGCTTTTAACACCGTTTGAGGGTGTTCATATAAAACAATGTGAAGACTTGTACGACTCCTTATATGCTTCTCTTATACTTGAAAATATAATTGGCTGAATTGTTAAGATGGTGGATTAAGATCGTGTGGTGTCGAATCGAGATTGTGATCTTTTTTCGATTAATTGTGCAGCCCTACTAAAATGCATGGTTGAGATCGTACACATTCATACTAATTGGAAATAAAAAAAGATACAAATTACAGTGAGATTGCTTTGGATATACTGAACATAACAATGTTTTATTAAACAGTGCATTTACAAATTAAATAAATCTTTAACCTACCAGGAGGGTCTCAAAATTGATGAGTAGGGTACATTGGTGTTTTCCCATTCGTTTACCAAACTCAACTATGGTTTACTCCAAATTCCATGGTTCCATACAGTATGTGCAGGTTTTGAAACCAGTTTCACTTAGTTTTATGAACTACCAACTACACCAACTTGGGTCGAAATGAGAAATATCAGAAGAAGAACATCCACATTGCACACACAAACTCCCTGCATGCTGGTAATCATGCACACCTGGTCCTACGTGACATCATGGGCAGCTTCACTGACCAATCAGCTTTCTTGTTCCTTTCTTCTTGTTTGTGCTCACAACCAAAAATATCCAAGATATTTTATCTGATAGATTTTTGTCACAGTGACTATTTTCTTTTTTTTATATTCAAACCAACACTCTTATTTACAGTACATCACCAGTGAGCACCATAGACCCAAGCATGAGGTGTCTAAATGTACCCCCGCCCTGCGTCCCATCTTCATCATGACTTTCAGTCTGTTGTCAACCATGATTTATCAAGCAACTGGAGGTTATTATGGGCCGGCCCCCACGGACCCCCTCCTCTTCACTGCTAAATGGCAGACTCCAGCCTATCGCCCACGCTGACTGGTCCTGACAGACGCTGAAGGCTCTGTTCCAGCCCCTGCCCCTCCTCTGAGTCCCTGGGCAGGTGTGTGGCATTGTCTGTCATGTTCTCCAGCTCTTATTCCCCATCCATTGCCAGAGGCGTGAGTAAACTCTGCCAACGTCATTCTCTGAGTCCTCAAGCTATTTCAGACATCAGAAGTGTATCATTTGTGGTTCAGCTGAAACATTTTGAATTGTTTGTTCAAGCGTTCATGGCTAGATTGACAATAGTGACTCAACCGTTGATGTAAGATCATGGCAGGGCTGTTTTTTTTAAGCCAATATGGGAAACCTGTTTGAAAACAGTCACTTGGATATGTAGAAATGACATGGTTCAACAGTTATGACTTCCAAAAATTCTCTGATGTTTAATGATTAACTTTTTGATTGATTGATTGATTGATTGATTGATTGATTGTCCAAAAATGGCTTTATAGTTCATGTTTCTCACTTTTCTATTAATGATTACTAGTCAGTCATTTCTGTGTTGGCGATTTTTCTTTTGAATTAGGTAGGATTACTTATGGATTACTCTTGAAACATCACTGAATTTGGATTAAGATTTGAAAATATCTTTAATTGTTTGCTTTTATAAAGACATTTCAAATATTAAAGCGCTAATTCAACAACAATAAAAAATAAATTTCCCCACCCACAAGTTTTTTTGTTAAGTATTTCTGTAAAAAAAAAAAATATATATATATTATGAACAATGTTGGATACCAATATCACTGACTTTCATAGAAGGAAAAAATAACATGGAAGTTGATGACTACTGGTTCCAAACTTTCTTCAAAGTCTTTTGTTTTGCATTCAACAGAAGAAAAAAACCCTATGAACTATTCCTTTAATGTAATACATACTGTATATATATATCAAGATATATCAGAGGTTTTGAAAAATTGCCACGCTTTTCTGTGAAATCTCCAGGAAGCCTGACCCACAAGTGCAGGTTGTAGTGCAAAATATCAGTCCTCTACACTTGCATCAGTGCTGCTTGAAGGGCAAATACAATTCCTTGCTCATCTTGCCAAAGCTCCGAGAGTGAAGTCCTCTCTATTCATGTCAGCAGAGAGATCTGAATTTGAATGTGCACATCAAACATGCCCAGGAGAGCCATACGGTGCCCCTCATTTCAGCTGCGCTCACACAAAAACCAGTAAGTAGACAGATCAGTCTTTATCCCTTCTAGAGCCAAGGCTGAGTCTCCTGTGCCAAACAGACCATCCAATGCAGTGTGTAAAGACCAGCGACACTATGAGATGAAAAATGTCCATTTCCTGCCCTCCTCCTCATAATTTCCTGGCCTGTATCTCTAAATCTGTAAATATGAGACAGATATTGACAAAAGACAGCAATACAATCTCAGTTTTTCGATTTTAAAGTCACAGTTACAGTTTTTATATTGGGATTATTATAGATTTTATGAAACTGAAAACGTTCCAAAGCTCTATGATAATAATAATAATAATTATTATTATTATCATTATTTTTAAATAAAATTACAAATATTACAAAAACACACAAAATAACAAAAAATACTGAAACTAAAAATAAAAAATAGAATCTAAAACTGAAAATATAATAATAACAAAACAACAACAACGACAATAATAATAATAATAATAATAATAATAATAATAATAATAATAATAATAATAATAATAATAATATTCATATTCATATTCATAATTATAATAAAATCAACAAATACACAATGACAATACAAAATAAATAAAACAAAGAGAGAGAGAAAAAAATACCACAACCTATCACAATGGTTTTTTTGTTTTTTTTAAACCTTCACAACAACTAGACAACAGCCTGGTCACATTGGAAAATCAACTATTATTATTTAATATGGGATTGTGATGTAAACAGAAAACTAAAGTTGCTTCTGAAGAACAAAAAGTATCTCATGATGTATTTTATTATCATTATTATTATTATTATTATTATTATTATTATTATTATTATTATCATTATTATTATTATTATTATTATTATTATTATTATTATTATTATTATTATTATTATTATTATTATTTGCAGCAATGATATAAATTCACTAATGAATTAGGTCTGTGCAATTGAAAAATAGGCTCAATTTAAACCTCGCATTGACTCCAAACAAACTCAACCTCTATCAACCTACAGTAACCCACCAAAAGCCTCCGTCTCTCCACCATAATTTTCTTATTTCAAAGCAAATTCACTTGGCCGTAGCTGTTTCTGCATTTTTTACTGGGCGTCCCTATCTGCCCTGTCTCTAAAATGATCGCATTAGCCAGTTGAGCACGCAATTTTGAGCCATACAGCCCAAAAAACCCTTCGCTCGTGTTTCCCGTTCCAGACATTCCACATCCGCTCCGCTGCCTTTCATCTCGTTCACAACTAGAGCTACTTTCCACCAAGTCTGAGGCCTGGAAAGTGGCAGACGGGGATGAGCTGAAGCCACAGGAGGCAGAGGCAGGCTAAATGTGGTGTGGCAGAAAGCCTCTCCTCAGCTTAGATAGCTTGCTCCATTAACAACACAAGAGAGAACTGGAAAAGCCTACTGTCTCCTGCCACGGACTGCCGAAAGCTCTCGGATGTGTGTTGCCAGGAAACCGCTTCTTACGGGCTGTGTGGCACCCAGATGGAGAACGGGTACACGGCACTGAAACACATCTGGATGCACCTGACAGGCAACGGCAGAGCTGGGGACGGCTAGTGTTGGAGTCTGTTGGGAGGATGTTGTGTTGGGTTGTTTTCACACACAGATAAGCCATGCATGGGTGCACAAAGGCGAAAACATGGGTGCAGCAGCATGGGTGTTTTTGTCATTACTTATTCTCTTTTATCCAATGTGTTGTGAAAAAATCTAAAATACAGAGCGGGGGGATAGCATAAATATCAGTGATAAAGTGTAAAGTCCACAGTTCAATGTGACATTTTTTATTATTTACTCAAAGGGATACTTAATCCAAAAACCACTTGTTAAAAATGCTTCAAAAATGTGTCTCTTTATTATATTTAATAAACAAAATTCAAGCTAAGTAAACTGAAGAATGTTGGAAAAAAAACAAACAAACCAAAAAAATCTTTGACTTTCATAGCATGTTTTTTTTCCCAACATTTTTCAGAATATCTTGTATTGTGTTCAACACAGGAAAGACAGAAATTCATAAAAGTTTAAAACCACTGAGTAAACAGTGAGCAAATGATGAGGAAATGTTTGGTTAAACTATCCCTTTAAGTAATATATAAGATAACTTGAAAACATGAGCAAGTGTTAAACGTCATTTTTTTCATTTATATACAATTATTATATTTATATCTAATTATTATAATTATTATTTTGTTAATTTAATAATTAACACATAGTACACTTCCACATTTTCAAGTTGGGTAGAAAATATTACTTACGATAGCATAATGTGAAACATCAAATTTTACAAAAATGTTTTTATAAATTATTTAATAAATATATATTATGTCTAGATAGGGCTTCACATTAACTTTTCTGATCACCAGCCACTGTGGCTAGTAGATTTCCAACATTACTAGCCACTTGCCATTTTCACTAGCCACAATTTTGTTGTTGGGAAAATATATTTTATATGCGTAAAATTGACTTTGACATAACTTGATTTAGATGTTGTGTTATGTCCACATACCCCTTATTCATTTCACTTTTTGTGTGTGTTGTGTATGAGCAGCTCGATGTGCATGAGCAAATAAGTTTAAGTATATATAATAAGTATCGCATTGCAATTAGTTTTTATTCCACATGACTTTTCAGAGCTCAAAAGGATTTACCAAATGTATCTCTGACCTCACCAAAAATAAATAAAATATTATTTTTTAGCCACAAATTTTAAATGCGTCAAAACAAGCAAAATATAGCTATATGCACTTTTTAATTCAACAACTGATGTTTAAAAAAAAAACATTTTAAAAAATAACTATTGTCATGTATCTAAATTATGCACAGTAATCTGACCTGGCTGAAGGTCCCAAATCACCAGTAACTACACATAAATGGGCAGTTAATCTCATATTTAAGCAATGCTATTGTAATGAAATAAAGATAATTAAACTATATTAACAAAAAAAACTAAGCAAAAGAAAACAGGTGAAAAGAAACATACCTTGAGTGATAATGAAAGAATGATCACACGCACACAGTTAATGTTAGGCCTGCTAATCTGTTCAAAGAATAATTCAAAGGAAAGCAGTGACGGCTGCTGCTTACAAAAGGATGATTTTATATATATTTGAGCTCTTGAAAGGGCAACGCAGTGGCGCTGTAGGTAGTGCTGTCACCTCACAGCAAGAAGGTTTGCTGGTTCGAGCCAAGGCTGGGTCAGCTGGCATTTCTGTGTGGAGTTTGCATGTTCTCCCTGCGTTCGCGTGGGTTTCCTCCAGTTTCCCCAACAGTCCAAAGACATGTGGTACAGGTGAATTGGGTAGGCTAAATTGTCCAAATGCTGGATAAGTTGGCGGTTCATTCCGCTGTGGCGACCCCAGATTAATAAAGGGACTAAGCTGACAAGAAAATGAATGAATGAATGAATGAATGAATGAATGAGCTTTTGAAAGCAGCACGACTGTGTGTGCACGATCATTGCTTTTTGTCCAATCTATTTTAAAGCGAACCGATCGCAGCAGTTGCATTTCCTCTAGGCACGGTTGCTTTGCCCAAGTAAACGGGAGAGTGCATGGTTTTTAACAGTCGCGCGCATCACATCACCTGTGCGAGAGTGACCATCCTCTCATTCGGCATTCACTCGCACGAACAGTTATTTTTGTCAGTCGTGCTGCTGCTCAGTTCTAAGATCACATTTGCTCGAATATTGGGCCATACTTATTGTTGAATTCTGCTTTTAAACAACTACAATTTAAACAATATTTCAACCAGCCAAAGTGGCAGGTAGGAGTGTCTGTCTAACCCGCCACAGCTTACATTTACCTGCATTTGGCGGGTGTTAATGTCAAGCCGTGTCTAGTTCTGCAATAACTGCACTCGTACATCCTCCTCACCCTTCTGGATTACTCCGCCCACATAGAGTGACAGCAGATCAATAAACTCACATAAACCACAGTTTAACAAATACTGCAGCTGTTGGACAACATAATGTACTTTTGAAGCTTTTTTAGGCAATGATTTTAATTGTTCTTTTAATTGTTCTGATTGCAACTATGCAGTTTATTCATGAGGATAGGGCATTTTTTAAATATTTTTAATTTCTGAGATACAGTGCATTGGCATCCATCAGCCTGTCATACTGAGCAGAAAAAAGGCCATTGACGCTCCGCCACAAGATGGCAACAGAGACCACATAATAAGCCCTTAGAGCAGAAAAACTCAGCATAAATTAAATCTACAGCTGATCAAATTATTAAAAAACAGGTGACATTCTAAGTTAATCGCTCTCTTTGTATGTTGTAGTGCTGTATTTATATATAAATACCACAGTAATCTGGTAGTGTTTGCACTGCTTTGGCTTTTTTTGGAATAATTATTGTGATCTCCCGACTGTAAACGAGAAAATTCTGGGAAATCTCTGTAGACTGATGGCTTTTCATGCCATCCAGCCTTATAACGTTAAAATGTCAGCAACATCACCTGTTTTGTCTTCATTTCATATATTACACTAGAGAATCATTAAAATACTAGCTCTAAAGTGACGTTTGTGAAGTAGCAATGGTTTCTGCTGTTCCGACATCAGCTACAGATGTGAATGAATGACGGAAGAAAGTAGATCCTAATACAAAAGGATTTTTTTTAGACCCTCTATTATTGATTTTCTTTTTTATATACATGATTATGCCATCAAACTGTTGTATCAATGCAATATCACACTCGTAGTGGTGCGTTACTGGTGGGACACTAAGCCAACACACGTCACCTACCAGTGCCGATATAGGGGCCATATCGCACTGCTACTCCTGATACATAAAACAAAATAAAGTAATAGATAGACAGACAGACAGACAGACAGACAGACAGACAGACAGATACTGTAGATAGATAGATAGATAGATAGATAGATAGATAGATAGATAGATAGATAGATAGATAGATAGATAGATAGATAGATAGATAGATAGATAGATAGATAGATAGATAGATAGATAGATAGATAGATAGATAGATAGATAGATAGATAGATAGATAGATAGATAGATAGATAGATAGACAGACAGACAGACATTTACATCTATACAACTACACATTGTTTTTCACTTCACATAGTAACGTGTCAGTCTGGTTGTGTCAGTCTGGTTCACTGTGTCCGCTGAGAACATGAACAGTTTAAAAATACCACAAATGACAGCTATCAAGAACCCAAGAGAGCAATCCCCCATCTCAACACATGCTCTATAGGTACATGGAGCTTTTAGCAGATCTAAGTGAGGGGGACTTCATGTTGGTCACACATTCCCTGTGGGTCCCTGATACCTGAGAATGACAGAAATTAGCACGTCCAAATCCCATTTGCTGGAGGAAATGAAAAAAGCCTACAGTGTATATTATCTCAAGTGAACCGATATACTCCAATGTCTCACTCACTATCCGTCTTTCAAAGTCTCTCGCTGTGTCCTTGGCAGTGAGCTCCGTTAGTGTGCTGGGATTTTAACTTTATAGACTATGCTCTTGATTAGCAACATCCTTCTTAGCACTCAAAACTTCATAAGCATTTCATCACTGAGGAGTCTGGGGGACAAAGAGGTTTGTTAAGGGAAACAAACGGCAGCGTGTGCTCAAAGTGTGCATTGTTCATTCAGGCAAGAGCCCAGGGACGTGCTACACTAGCCATCCTTTAACATTCAGCATTGCGTATACGGATCCAACTGGGAGGAGCTGCTAAACAATTAGCATTGTTGCCGCTAGCAATAGCTGGAGCCATGAGGCACACGCTAGTCAGTGATTATGCAGATCGCATGAAGAAAAAAAAACAATATTGTCAGTGATTTAAAGCAGTCTAAGGCTACTCCTTCAATGATTCATATTATTATTATTATTATTACTATTATTAATTTTTTTATAACAATAAACAGCTAGCAGTATCAAGAATTAACAGCTTCAGATGTGTTGTTTTGTTTTATTTGAGCTTTTTATAACGTGTTCTGACACAAAGACGGAGTTATCAGAGTTCAATAGATCAACATCAGAGTTCGGCATACCATACAGACAAACTCTTTCATTTACATGTTTAGCTCATGTAAATTGAGATAACTACTAGATAAAAACACACTTATTAAAAACATAACTGAACTTCATCAAGCAGGTTTCTGGTGTTAAAAATGTCCCCCCAAAAAAGGTTTACATTTTTAGGCAGGGCAATGTTAAAAAGGTTGAGTTGGCCAATCAAATTGATAAAGGTGGGATTTTCAGTTCACAGAAGCAAGAACACTGGCAAGTGAGTAAGTATTTTATCTTTTCTAATGTGTTTGCAAATAATATTTCCTTCACCATTCTGTTTCTTTATGATTTGTAAACAAGTTTGGCACTCAGATGAGTACCTAAAATCTGAGATCTGATAAAATGTTTTTAAGAAAATGAATTTTAGCCAGTTTGATGTATTATATACAGTTGAAGGCAAACTTACTAGCCTTCCTGTGAATTTATATTATGTTTTAATAGAAAAAAGTGCTGTTTAACTGAGCAAGGGAATTTTCACAGTATGTTCTATGATATGCTCTATATTTCTATTTTAAGCTGCTTTGACACAATCTGCATTGTAAAAGTGCTAAATAAAGAAACATGAATTGAATATATTTTCTTCAGGAGAAAATCTCATTTGTTTTTATTTAGTTGGAATATCCGTGTGGAGATTTTGCCACCTACCACATCCAATGTAAAAGGGTCTTTATGCTTTTGCGTGTCGATAATGTGAAGTATTCCTTCCAATTCGCTGTTTTGTTTTGTTTTTTCTCAGTACAGTCCCTAAATTCGCCACTACCATGAAATCCATCCAGTGAAAGGTAGGCTACCTAAACTCTTCGTAGAACAACAACAAAAAATCTAATAGTATTTATCATTGATAAATTTTTTACATGTAGTTACAAAAGCCAGCATAGGCAGAATCATCCTGAATGGACTCATAACTGAAGCACTGTCTCTGCAGACCACGCACTCCTTCCATCTCATAACATAACCGAGATAGTGTCAAATCAAATAGCCTACACAAACAGTTATCAAAATGTCCATCATTGCAGACTACCTATCTCAAAATACACTCAGTTGTGGTTCAAGTTTAACTGAACCAGTTAGAAAGCATATTTTTTATGAATGCTTTGCTTCCTTTTATTAAAAAACAACAGTAATAATATGGAGCAATGAAATATGTGCCCTGGCTTTCATCAGACGATATATCTGATGCCAAAAAAGGATGTTATAGCCTTCTGTAACTCAGAAGACCACAATTATCGAAAATTAAAAGCATGAATTTTAAAGATATGCTATCATTAGGGATCTATGCTCAGCTAAAGTTCCAAATAAACTTTTAAAAGGCAAAACCATATTTAAAATATTTATTATAAAGCACTCATTTAGGGAAAATTGCTAATTATTTTTTGTTAAAGTTCTATATTATGTAACTAATTAATTTTGTATACTTGTTTATTATACTTTAATAAAATATAAAAATAGAAATATAAAATAGAAATTGTATAAAATAATCAAATTATGAAAATTAGATAATAATATTAATTAGTAAATTAATAATGATAAAAAAATAACAATAACAACAATAATAGCAAAAAAATATACACTTTTTAGAGGTGATGAAATAAATGAGGCCCTTGGATTCGCTATAGCCCCAGGGGCCAATGTGTTCTTAATCCGACCCTGTCCGCCAGTAAATATGTGGTATTAATACAAATGCAGGAATGAATATAGAGCTGTCTGAACTGTGAATGTGTGAGTGACAGACCACCAGCACTGACTGATATAAAGCTGGAAAAGTTGTCAAGTCTTTTTACTCCAAACTCTGTGCTGATGACTCTCGCTCCTTCTCATCCGGCTGATGAGTCACTCTCCGCCCCGTCCTGTATTTATCCATCTGTTTATACTTCATGACTACATCCCTGCTTTCCACCAGACGCCAGAGCCGAACGCTCCACTGAACCCGGCAGGAGTGTTTCACTTCTGCTCACATTTGGTGGGAACTATAACGTGCAGGAAAAGCAGCTCTGAGTGTTTTTAAGGCAACACGCTGCGGGTGAATATGGTAAAATAATTAACTTAGTTATCATACTTAGTTATGATAATTAGCTATCACTTTTTTTCCAAGATAGTTGATTACATTTTGATTTTTTTAATTATACAATTTATGCAACATTATGCAAATTAGGCCGTATTTCATTAAGTATGTGTTGATTTACATATATTTCTAGCATTGAAATCTGAACATTGGATAAAGTATTTATTTAATTGTTTATTTATTTATTTACAACATACACTACCTGACAAAAGTCTTGTCGTCTATCCAAGTTTTAGGAACAACAAATAATAACTCGACTTCAAGTGGTGGCTTATTTGAAAGGCAAAGGCCTCTAGACTTAGACAAAAGTCTTGCTTAGACAAAAGTCTTGTCACTTAACAGAAATACTGTACAGTATAAAAAATAAAGTCATGGTGCAATGGAAAAAGAATTACTATTGTGCATGACTTCCGTGAGCTTGGACGACTGCATCCATACATCTCTGCAATGACTTAAAAAACTTATTAATAAAGTCATCTGGAATTGTAAAGAAAGCATTCATGCAGAACTCCCAAAGTCAGTCAAGATTCTTTGCATTCATCTTCAATGCCTCCTCCTTCATCTTACCCGAGACATGCTCATTAATGTTCATGTCTGGTAACTGCGTGACCAATTGTGGAGCACCTTGACCTTCTTTGCTTTCAGAAACTTTGATGTGAAGGCTGAAGTATGAGAAGGAGCGCTCTCCTGCTAAAGAATTTGTCCACTATTGTGGTTTGTAATGTAATGGACAGTTGATGTTGCCATGCACTCGCACGCCCCCACACTGAATGTAACCCCAAACCATGATTTTTCCTTTACCAAACTTGACTGATTTCTATGAGAATCTTGGGTCCATGCAGGTTCCAATAGGTCTTTTGCAGTATTTGTGATGACTGGGATGCAGTTCAACAGATGATTTATCAGAAAAATCTACCTTCCGCCTCTTTTCCAAATGATCAACTAGAAGCAAAGTTATTATTTGTTGCTCTTTCCAACTGGGATCAAAGACAATACTTTTGTCAGGTAGTATATTAGAATCAAAGGTTTTTACAGAAAGGGTTTTGGGAATCTCTTTGTATCACTCCATAAATCAGAAAATACTGCTACTACAAAGTTTAGGACACTTTTTTTTTTTTTTTGCACAATTAAAAATTGTATTCTATATACAGTACTCAGAAAATAAATAAGTGTGAACAAATCCCTCTGAAAAACTTTCAGAATATAGATATGGATGAAACAGTGAAGTCTGGGGTATTTAAGTGATTTATGGCGCAGGAGAAAAACACTTTAAAAAAAAAACAGCCTTTAAAATAATTTATTTTCAAATATATAAAAAATACAGCATGTTTTCTTGACGTTAGACCAACCAAAACATTAATAAATAAATAAATAAATAAATAAATAAATAAATAAATAAATAAATAATAATAAAAACCACTTTATGATAATCCTAAAACCTGAAAAGCCCAAAATTGTCAGGGCACATGAAAAAAGGTGTTTTGGCCTGCAGTTTCTCACCTTAAAGTGCTGCTTAATTCTGGCATGCCAATGGGCAAAATAACAGCAGCCTATAAAGTTCCCCAGCAATTTCATTGACATAAATGAAATGTGCAAATCTTATAACCGCTATACATCTCGGTTGAGCTGACGAGGCCAGTTTGGGGGTCCAGAATGAATCAGCAGTCTGGAGCTCAACAGAAAACTCTTCATTTCTGTGCTCAGCACAGAAAAGAAAACTGCTTAAACATCAGTCAGCATGTTGCTTTTAAAGGAAACAGAGGCCTGATTTCATCTGAACTTGATGTGGGATGAACAGCAAACAAGTAAATTGCTCTCTTACCTGTTTGCAGAGGATGGCGGCACACCAGCAGCGAGCAGAGAAAGCAAGAGGGAGAAAAAGAAAAAGAGAGAAAAATATAGTTAGGACACGAACTTCAAAAAACAAAATAAGATAAAATAGAATAAAATAAAATAAAAAATAATAAAAATAACATTAAATTAAATTAAATTAAATTAAAATGAAAAAATTTATTAAATTAAATTAATTTGAATTAAATTATAAATAAAATTGTCACAATTACTATTGATATAATCCTTGCAGATCGCTAAAGAACTACAAATCCGCCGTTACATGGACTACAGATCCAGTCATGCACCACACACTTGTTCCGGTTGTCTGCTGATTGCTATCACACACAGCTGAAGCTGTTCAGAGCTGATTATAATAGCAGCACAGACACACACACTAGGGCTGAGTCTTGTTATACTGTTATTGTGAACATTACGACGCGGTTCCCTTGCCTTGCCATGTTTTGACCCTCACCTTGTTTGTTTTGGTTACGTTGCTTGCTGCCTATATTAACCATTTGCCTGTTTAATGACAACGACTCTGGATTGTCTAGATACATCTGTTTGACCCTGTTGACCGTTGCCTGCCTGGCCATCCTGTTTCATTCTCTTTAAAAGTTCAAAGTCAAGTTAAAATATTCATCTATACATTTTTGGGGTTTTGATGCGGTTTTTCATTATAATTATTAAATTAATATTGTCACTTATAAGTTTGGTTAAGATTTCTGAAGTGTTTGGAAGACATATCTTACAGCTACATTTATACAATCAAAATATAGTCAAAACTATAATATTGTAATATATCACTACATTCTAAAATAATGTTTTATATTTATTTACATTTATTTTATTTTTTTTTTTTACTAGGATTAGGATTAGGATAAACTTTTTTGTACCCCGAGAGGAAATTTGTCTTGGGCAAAAAAGGTGCTACAATGTTGCTCTAAGCAGACAATAAAATAAATAAAACAAACAAAACAATTAAGATCAAACAATTAAGAACATACATTGTTTACAAAATAAGACCATAAATAAATATATAAATATAAAATATATGAAGCACTATACTATATTAACTGTAAGTATTTTAGTGGAAGCCATGATTTTTGACTTTGAATCACTTAATGCATTAATAATAAAATGATTACACTGTCAAAAAAAAACAACAACTTTTGAACGGTAATGAATATTCTAACATATCCATTTGCTTTAAATGCGCTAAAAATATATATAATAATTAAGTCACAATTAAAATAAAAATGTAATGACATACGGTACAAAAAAACAATGTTTACCTAGTACTTAATATTCTTGTACGCCCTGTACACATACACAAACACATACACACATTCACACATGATTGCATCCACACACGAATATAGATTTGTAAGTAAACAGTTTGACTTTTCAGATCTTGTTTTGAAAGATGCTGCTTTTTTGTGAAGTTCTTGTTTATTTGAAGATATGCATCCTCACAACTTCACAAATCTCCAGTACAGAGCATTTTGTTTTTATTAACTAACAAAACGGTGGCAAATTCCCCTTGACGACAGCTCATAGTAGCTTAGGTCAGCTGATAGTAGCTGACGTCTTCAAAAAAAT
>NW_026613796.1:25000-36264 GCF_903798145.1 Danio aesculapii | reverse complement strand
TCTTGGCACACTTTGGGTCCATTAGTACCAATTGAGCATCGTGTCAACACCACAGCCTACCTGAGTATTGTTGCTGACCATGGCCATCCCTTTATGACCGCAGCCTACTTCCAAGCAGGATAACACATCTGTTTTGATCACCTCGGGCTGGTTCACTGTACTCAAATGGCCTCCACAGCTCACCAGATCTCAATCCATAAAGCACCCTCAACCTTTTTCACTTCGGGGGCCCACTTCTTTTCTCCAATAAATTATTGAAAGCCCACCTGTCTGACATTTTCTCTAAAATATTTGTATGAAATGCTCATTTAAACCTTTATTTATTAACAAATAAATATATTTTCATTTGTTGTGCCTTCTATTATTTTCTATTTTCAGCACTTTATAAAATATATATAATTACATATATTTGTTTTTTAAAACACACACAGATTCAAAGAGAACCACAGGTCAGCAGGGATACTGCAAAAGACCAGCGTCTGCTTTAAACTGGACTGACTGAATATCTACTATTAAATATCTACTATTCAAAACTATACAGACAAATGTATAATACAGTAAAACACCATAAATCTGATGGAGGTTGAGTTTGCAGCTGTATTACTGGGAGATCACTGACAGGAACAGTGAACAGCTCCGCCAGAGCGCGTCTGAAGCTCATATGCAGGTTTATTTTACATTCTATGACAGAAACACCATTGAGCCTCGCTGGATCCTCCTGTATAGGTGCGCGTCCATTATAAAACACTCACAGGACATTAATTTGGACAACTATGCGGGTATATTAAATAGTTCTCACCCACAAAAATATACAAAGAGAGACTTTCACTTTCACTTCACGCATAGTTTGTGAATGAACAGACTGACGTGTGTAATATAGTTGCAGATGCAATCATGAGGCTGTTTTTTGCGCCGGGTTTGAAGTAATCAATCAGAGAACTGGAGAAAGTGCAATACTTAGATCATTTTACCATATTAATAATAAAATCCAAAAATTATAGAATAATATTGAGTTAATTAAGCTATCTTGCGGCCCACCTCCAGTATCGCTGCGGCACACCCGGTTGAGAATCCCTGCAATGGAGCATGTTTGGGATGTTGTGGAACGAGAGAATCACATCATGTGCTATCCATCTCAGAATGCAGAAAGCTAGACCATGCTTTTATGACTTCTAGGCTGGGATTACTGTAATGCTCTGTTTGCTGGCTGCCCAGGCATCCTCTATTAACAAAGTTCTTACCAGGTCTAGAAAATATGATCATATCACCCAATTTATTCCTCCTTACACTGGCTGCCAAATTGCTTTTTACCTATAAAGCTTTAAATATCTAGCTCCTGTTTATCTAACCAAACCTTCTGTCTCGCTACAATCCAACTCGCTCTGTAAGATCTCAAAACTCAGGGCTTCTGGTAGTACCTAAAATAGCAAAGTCAAGTAAAGGAGGTCGAGCCTTCTAACGTCCGAGGTTTAGACACACTCTCGCAGTTCACAAATAGAGTGCTTCACACTTAAAGTTATGATACATGAATGTGCTCCACACAGGTTTCTGCATTTGTTTATATACACTATGAACAGCAGCTACGCTAATTATTCTCTTTATTCTCTATTTCCACCTGGGGATACTCATCCTGAGGCCCCCAGAGACTATGCAACATCCAGCCTCTGGCGTCCTAGACTAAAGATCTGCACAAAACATTTGGCCATAGGAGAAATGGTCGTGCCCAACTGAGCCTGGTTTCTCTGAAGGTTTTTTAATTCTTCACTTTCGCCAATTGGTGAAGTTTTTTCCTCGCTGTCGCCACTGGCTTGCATGGTTCATTATCTTAAATACTTAAACAGAAAGCTTAAATTTACATTAGACGTGATAACCGTGAAAACCATGATTATTCGTCAGACTATATAAATCGCAACAACCAAAATCTATAATTGTTGCATCAGAATTGTTATGCAGTTCAAAACATCACATATGAATGTGTCTGAATGTAGAAGAAGCTTACTTCTACACTTACTTACTACAACATTTGAATATGTTTGTTATAAAAACACATTGTAAAATGCACAGATATTATGTAGTTTCAAATATAATAACATTTTAATGTAGAAAAATACAACGTGGGTGTCCTAAGGAGCAAAAATACAACATATGGGCTCTTATATGCTGTTGCAGATATCATAATGTCAAATTTAAGACTTTTAAAGACCTTTTTAAGACCATTAAGTATTAAATTTAAGACCTCTATCACAATATCAAGAAGACAAATACACAAGAGAAAAATGCAAAATCATAAAATTTGGTGGTAAAATAAATGTATTCAAATTGAACAGTACTAAAGACAGGTTAGATGCACCATTGAACTATAGAAAAAACAAACAAACAAACATCTTAAGGCTGATTTATAACTTCGCCTGGTGCCGAGTCGCACACCTCCGCTGACTGTGCATGCACCTCACGAAACTGACGAGGCCTTTATGCTTGACGCATTCGCAATTGAGATATTCTTTTAAATGACAGGGGGCGGTCAAAAGAAACACAGTAAAGTCAGACGGATAAACAGAGAAGCAGAAAGTTTCCGGAACCACGTCATATCATTATCATTGAAGACTTTTAAACGAATTGTTTTTTATTATTTTTATAATTTATTATAATAATTATAAAGATTTTTATAACCAATCAAGATTTTTTAAAATCAAACTTTGATGCTTTGTTCATATCTCCGACAGTTCTACCAATTAAAGGTAAATATTAATGACAACAGGACATGGGTTGCTCTACAATTATTATTTTTTATTATGGCAAGAATAAAACCAAAAAAAGTAGCCTACACTTACTAAAAATACAGATGTTTTTATTTTATTTTGTCCACTCAACAATTCACACATTACTGTCTGGCTAGTTTCTGTCCTTTACTAATAAGCTAAAAAGGTAATAATGGTCCAACAATCCTGACCATTATCACCAATAAAGCCTAGAGATTGGGCATCAGTATATTGTAAACCGATAGGTTCATAAATTCCATTCCAGTTATCAAAGACATTATTTCTTACTTAATTATAGTTAGTAACTTGTAAATACTTTTAAATTCAAAATTGTAATGTATACATCAGTGTTAAACATATGAAGGGTGGAAAAACCTATTCTGTAATATTAAAACCACATGGGTCTCCACTTTTGCATGGCCTCTCTTTTTGTGTTAAACTTATCCCTCAGGTTTTTTTTTTACTTTTACTAAAACTTTCCTCCTTTCCCACTGCTGTTGCAATTTCTAGCCAAGAATTATTGGTCATCTGGTTGTCTCTATGATCACGCATGGACGGATCATGAAGATGTCTGTACAGACGTACTTGTTTCAGACAAAATCTCTTCAAAGCGTTTCATATTCAACTCGAATCAAACGCGGCGAACTGTTCACCAGAGTCAAAAAAATTTCGTGTGCCGGCCGTAATAATGTCGTGCGTGCACCCAAAGCGAACCCCCGCAAACACACTGATGATGTCACATTCGCCGTGCGCACTGAGTTCAATAACAGAAAGCTGATTGGCCATTGCACGTTGGCCTCATTTGTAGTTGTAATACCGCAAATTATAATTGGACTAGTGAAATAAAGAACTACAACACCAGGAAAACCAAGCAACAACATCAAAAAAGAACTTAAATGAGCATTAGATGTAGCGCTGCATGAACATCGGAAAAATAAGACCTGTGCAAAAATATTTAAGAGCCAATTTCAGACTTTTTAAGGCCTAAAATTTAGATTAATAAACTTTTTAAGACCCCGCGGAAACCCTGTGTTGTGTCATCACTTATACTGCAAGTCATATCTCTCTGGCCTCTCATTTGGGATGCTTTTCATGAACTGGCCCCCATGACAAACTAATTGAATAGCCCTGACATATACAGACACAGGAGTCTGCAGCACCTGCCCGCACGTACGCACACACAGAAACTGACCTTGATGGCGTGATACAGGAAGGCTCCGTGCATGGCCTCTCTGATGGCCTCCATCCCTCTGAAGGAGAAGGAGAGGTTGGACAGGCCGCCGCTGACCCTCGCACCCGGCAGACTCTCCTGCACACACACACTCAGCATTAACAAACAACACACACACACACTCCTGAGCTCAGTGTCCGAGTGCTGAGTGACTGACAGACACACCTTAATGGTCCGCGTGGCTCTGATGAAATTGATGGCGTACATGCTGTGCTCCTCCATGCCGGTGCCGATGGTCAGGATATTGGGGTCAAAGATGATGTCATTGGGGTTGAAGCCTGCCTGACCAATCAGCAGGTGATACGCACGTGAACAGATCTGCACCTTCTGATCCGTTTCTGTTGCCTGGAGGAAAACACACCATTCAGGAATGAGGAGTTAATACCAAACATCCATTCATTTTCTTTCAGCTTAGGCCCTTTATTAATTAGGGGTCGCCACAGCGGAATGAACCGTCAACTGTTCCAGCATATGTTTTACACAGCGGATGCCTTTCTAGCTGCAACCCAGTACTGGGAAACATCCATACATACTCATTCACACACATACACTACGGACAATTTAGCCCACCCAATTCACCTGTACCACATATGTTTGGACTTGTAGGGTAAACCAGAGCACCCGGAGGAAACCCACGCCAACACGGGGAGAACATGCAAACTCCACACAGAAAATAAATCGAAAAATACACTGATTAAAAAACATCTAGAGGCTAGAACGCCGTCTGCTGTTCAACTCTAGCCTAGAGCGCCATCTGCTGGTAAACACTAGCCTAGAGCTCCGTCTGCTGTTCAACACTAGCCTAGAGCGCCGTTTACTGTTAAACACTAGCCTAGAGCGCCATCTGCTGTTAAACACTAGCCTAGAGCACCGTTTACTGTTAAACACTAGCCTAGAGCGCCATCTGCTGTTAAACACTAGCCTAGAGCGTTGTCTGCTGTTAAACACTAGCCTAGATCTCCGTCTGCTGTTAAACACTAGCCTAGAGCGCCGTCTGTTGTTAAACACTAGCCTAGAGCGCCGTCTGTTGTTAAACACTAGCCTAGAGCGCCATCTGTTTTTAAACACTAGCCTAGCGCGTCATCTGCTGTTAAACTCTAGCCTAGAGCGCGGTCTGCTGTTAAACACTAGCCTAGATCTCCGTCTGCTGTTTAACACTAGCCTAGATCTCCATCTGCTGTTAAACACTAGCCTAGATTTACTGTTTAAATTCAGCCTAGAGCACTATCTGCTCTCCAAAACTAGCAAAGAGCGCCATGTACTGTTCAAATTCAGCCTAGAGCACTATCTGCTGTTCAAAACTAGCCTAGAGTACCATCTGTTCTAAAAAAAAATATATATAACTAGCCTAGAGCGCCATCTACTGTTCAAATCCAGCCTAAAGCACCATCTGCTGTCCAACACTAGACTAGAGCGCGGCCATCTATTTAAATCCAGCCTAGAGCACCATCTGCTCTCCAAAACTAGCCTAGAGCGCCATTTGCTGTTCAAATCCAGCCTAGAGCACCATCTGCACTCCCTACAGCACCATCTACTGTTTAAATTAAGCCTAGAGCAGCATCTGCTCTCCAAAACTAGCCTAGAGGGCCATCTACTGTTCAAATCCAGCCTAGAGCACTATCTGCTGTTCAAAACTAGCCTAGAGCACCATCTGTTCTGAAAAACTAGCCTAGGACACCATCTGTTGTTCAAAACTAGCCTAGAGCGCCATCTACTGTTCAAATCCAGCCTAGAGCGCCATCTGCTGTCCAAAACTAGCCTAGAGCACTATCTGCTGTTCAAAACTAGCCTAGAGTACCATCTGTTCTAAAAAAAAATATATATAACTAGCCTAGAGCGCCATCTACTGTTCAAATCCAGCCTAAAGCACCATCTGCTGTCCAACACTAGACTAGAGCGCGGCCATCTATTTAAATCCAGCCTAGAGCACCATCTGCTCTCCAAAACTAGCCTAGAGCGCCATTTGCTGTTCAAATCCAGCCTAGAGCACCATCTGCACTCCCTACAGCACCATCTACTGTTTAAATTAAGCCTAGAGCAGCATCTGCTCTCCAAAACTAGCCTAGAGGGCCATCTACTGTTCAAATCCAGCCTAGAGCACTATCTGCTGTTCAAAACTAGCCTAGAGCACCATCTGTTCTGAAAAACTAGCCTAGGACACCATCTGTTGTTCAAAACTAGCCTAGAGCGCCATCTACTGTTCAAATCCAGCCTAGAGCGCCATCTGCTGTCCAAAACTAGCCTAGAGCACTATCTGCTGTTCAAAACTAGCCTAGAGCACCATCTGTTCTGAAAAACTAGCCTAGGACACCATCTGCTGTCCAAAACTAGCCTAGAGCACCGTCTACTGTTCAAATCCAGCCTAAAGCGCCATCTACTGTTCGAATCTAGCCTAAAGGGCCATCTGCTATCCAAAACTAACCTAGAGCACCATCTACTGTTTAAATCGACCCTAGAGCACCATCTACTGTTCAAAACTACACTCAGAATCTATTCTAGAGTGAATATTGATGCATTTTGAAAATATCCCGATCGATGCAGAATGGATTCCTCAATGGATTTTTCACCACAGCTCTAATAATAAATGTACAATCCTCTTTAAAATGTGATTACTGCTATGAAATAATGTTGTTTGCGCAGAATAATAAAAGCACTTCTCACCTGTCCGTCTTCATCGAACGCCATCACGACCACTGCAGCACCGTAGCGACGCACCTGCCGGGCTTTGCGCAGGAAGTCCTGCTCGCCCTCCTTCAGGCTGATGCTGTTGACGATGCATTTTCCCTGACAGCACTTCAGACCCGCCTCGATGACAGAGAAGTTTGAAGAGTCGATGCAGAGTGGCACCTTAAAGAGACATCAGTAGATTTTCTCTTCAGTGTTTGGGCTTTCAGCAGTAACACTTACGTTACACTGAACTGAACTGAACTGTGAAAACTGGACTGAAGCAGTTTCAATTCACTAGAACTTCATCTATGTTAAGCTGCTTTGACACAATCTACATTGTAAAAGCAGATTCAACACTATGTAGTGCTAAAAACCGAGGTTCTGCCTAGCCAAAGACAAGGAAAGAAGACGGAGCTGTACAAGGCCTGGGCAATCATCAACAAGCAAAACGACTGCATTCTGACAGAGAACTGCACCTGTACGGCAGGGTGTGTGAACGCACATGTTTACATTTCATTCTAAGCATTCAGTGTGCGCAGTTTAATTCACCACGTTTAACTGTTTATGCTGAAATCATTGCTGCAATCAAAAACGAGTAATGTGTCTGATTCAGCAGAGCGTGAACTTACCTGATATAACATCAGAACTGCATTTTTAATTCGGTCCTCACTCCATTCAGTTCTTTTGATGACTGTTAGCCAAAGATGTCTGCGTTTGGCATTGAAAGCAGTGCGGTGTACGGTCAAATCTAAGTCATCTATTTTTGGACTTTTGATTTTGGCATCCTACCGCACAACACGATATGTTGCTAACGCAACCAGTCTTTTTTTGCAACCGGTATGCGCGGTTGAACCCGTCTGACGTAGGTTGGTAATTCCCCTATATCAGGGGTGCTCAGCCCTGTTCCTGGAGATCTACCTTCCTGCAGATTTTAGTTGCAACCCTCATCAAACACACCTGTATGTAATTATCAAGTGCTGTTCAGGTCCTAATTAATTGGTTCAGGTGTGTTTGATCAGGGTTGGAGCTGAAGGTAGATCTCCAGGAACAGGGTTGATCACAGTAAATAGTAAATAGGAACAGTGTAATTCAGTTTGTAGTGTTTAAGTTCAGTTCAGTTTAGCTCAGTTCAGTGTGGTTTAATAATCACTACTGAGAGTCCAAACACTGAAGAGCAAATCCAACGATGTGCAGCTCTACAGATCCTGAACCATGCAAGCCAGTGGCGACAGCGGAGAGGGAAATACTTCACTAATGGCGGAAGTGAAGAAAAAAAATAAATCTGCATCCAAGTCTTAAACCTTAACTCTTATATAAAAGAACAAAAAAAAGCTTTTATATTGTCATGTAGCACAAGTTAACGCATTCAAGCATGTTAATAAGAGAGAAGAAGAGCGTGAGCATCTGCCGTGTAAACAATATAAACTAATGTAAAACTATTGCATATATCTGGTGAATAAATCATGCCATGGACATGACATTAAAATGCCCAGTGCTTTAAAAGAAAAAAAGGCCAAATGAGAACCGTTCTATCATAAACTTAAAACAAACAGAAATAAAAAAAAAACTGTAAACAGATAAAATACAATAATTGGAGGAAAGAGCGATATTTTATTATCTCAGTTGTCTGAATTGACCATCAAGATCTGCAGTGTAAACGCAGCCTACAGATCAATGGTTACAGGATTTCAGCATTCTTCAAAGTATCTTCTTTTGTGTTTAACAGAAGAAACTCAAAGAGGTTTGTAAATAGTGAAGAGTGAGTAAACAATGACAGAATTTAGATTTTTGTGTGAACTGTACCCTTAGGCAGAGGTCAGACTCTCACCTTGCAGATGTCAGGTTCAGATGCGATCAGGTTACAGAATCGGCTCATGGCAGCGGCTCCGTCCAGCATCCCTTCATCCATGTTGATGTCCAGAACCTGAGCGCCCATCTCAACCTGAGCCTTAGCGATGCTCAGCGCCTCCTACAACACACACAGTTTACAAAATAAAGAAAACAGGAAAATCTGACACAGAAGCTAGGATACATCTGGTATGCGTCATTGGTGTTTCCCTCACTATTAATATTGTTATTGCACCTTCATTACCATTATTAATAATATTGTTGGACTTATCACAGAATATAACTTTAATCATCAACTTTATTATTTTTTATAATCATTATTATTATTATTATTGACCATAAATGCTAAATACTGTTTAAATATCATCAATATTATTCTGCCTGCCACTGCAGTTTATACACAATCCATTATTGAGGCTGATTTATACTGCATGCATATTGTCCAGCGCAGCCTTCACGCGGTCGCATAGCCCTCACCGTTTCTGATGCTGACATGCACCTCTCCACATGTCGCAACGACATAGTGCAAACTCTGTGATTGATTGGCTTGCTAGCAGAGATGAGTGTGAGCGGGGCCGAGAGCCACGAGTCCGCTGGAGTGAGTGTTTATAAATGTGGAGTCCTATGAAGGAGCTTCAGATGGAGACTTTTGTTTTGTGTTTATGATTAAACTGCACATGATTGCACATCTGCCGGTTCCCGCCTCAGAATGAGCGAGTTTGAGCCACTTGTACGTTAAAGTGATGAAACTCGACACAGAGGAACATAAAAGCCTACTGCCAGCTAGTGTTTCGCAAGTGTTACTGCAGGGCAACACAAACACCATGCAGATGTGTAAATGCATGACTACACGCAAGGCATATGCCGTGGATCACACCGATCACTCGACGCAGAAGCAGGAATCAGCCTTTATTATGTTATTTCCATAACTATTTATGCATTCTGTGTTTATCCATTATATTGTATGTTTTGCACTCATAATACAGGGTACCGCCAGGATCCTCCAAATGAAAGTCAAGGCTTTTTAAGACCTTTTAATATCATTTCAAATGAAATTCAATGCTGACTTCGTACCCATCCCGACAGAAGACAGAGGGAAAAATGTAAAATCTGTATAAATTTTGAACCCTAGAAAATAATTATGTATAAGTGACTACTTGAATTGAATAAAACATTAAGTTATCAGTTATATTTAATACATAGGTAACAGCGTAACACAGATTTGATTTTTAATAAAGAAATAAATTTGAGCTTGGTGTTGAAAACTATCGCCTTCGCTGCAATTTTTTCGCCCAGACTCTTCAGTCCTGTCAACTTCTGCTTGTGGCTTTTTCTCAACGCGTTTGCCGTAGAGTTGGTGTTGAGCCACAGTAAGATAGGACGCTCCTTGTCTGTGGTGCCAATGCTTCTAATGTAGAAATTAGAGGTGTGAACCTACACTAGTCTCACTATATAAACACACACACACACACCAGTAACAAGCTGTCTGTATAAACACACACATGAGAGAGAGATATTATTTCATTCTCTCAATCGCAGTGAAATAGGAGCTTCTGCTGTAAGTGTCAGTGAAAGACTGTCCCCAAAACACATGCAGTGAAATTAAGCACAGTTTCTGCGTTTTTAAGTAGTCTGAGCATTGTAAATACTCACGCTCGCCTCCCATTGTAAGCTACGGCGACGCACTTTCTGCTATGACGTGGAGCGAGATGCACTCAACGTTACTCTGCATGAATTTTTTAACTAGCCTACATTAGTAACAGTTAATTTTGTTATGGTATGAACTGTAATCCTAGGAAAGGCAGAAAATTAAAATAAAATAAGACCTTTGTATTGAAATGCAAGACTTTGTGTACTAAACTCAAGGCTATTAAGGCCTTAATTTGAGATGATCAAATTTAAGACTTTTTCAATGCTTTTAAGACCCCGCGGGTACTCTGTAATAAAGAAAATAAACAGAAGAACAGTTTTTATAACAAACTGTTAAGTTTCTATAAGTCTGTTCTGTCAGGAGTCTAATAATTCTTTAGATAAATAAAAAAGATTGTGTATTTTCACAGCAAAACAAGACGTGAAGTAAACAATGCCATTAGCTTTGAGGAAATGTTATGCTGCAAATATTTTTTTAAATTATGTAGTGACTGAAAACTATTCTCCAGCAGTCAGAGACTTTATTTTTACATTTACATTAAGGTGACAAATGAGCAAAATATACCTCATAATTTCCCGCCATGATGAGTTTGGCAAACTTGCGTGATCCTGCGACGTTACAGCGCTCGCCGATGTTCACAAAGTTTGTGTACGGGCCGATTCTGAACGGCTCCAGACCTGAACACACACACCACAAAACACAACCACAGCATTACCTATTCACATTTATTCACACAGGTATCAATTATTAATAAATACACAGTTATTAGCATGTCAATAATTCATCAGCATATGATCCATTATTCTCAGTTAGTTAGGCTGAAGCCTGGAAAACTCAAAGATGACGTCAAAATACTAGCGGTGTTGAAAACCGGCTGTGAGATTATTGGAGAAATGCGATGACAGCTGGCTTTTTTGTGTTTCCTCTTGACTTTCATCCTTGCTTTTGTTTCTCACTTCAGTTTCTGTCTTTGTGCTCTGATTTGCTACCTAAACCGTAGCTGAACAGCCAATCAGAGCGCTCTATTTCACCATCAGAGGCTGGGGAAAAAACAATGCTTCTTAACACTTTGAAAAGACTGAACTAATGGCATCTCAAAATGATTCAC
>NW_026613796.1:0-20000 GCF_903798145.1 Danio aesculapii | reverse complement strand
GATAGATAGATAGATAGACACAGAACGACATAGATAGATAGATAGATAGATAGATAGATAGATAGATAGATAGATAGATAGACACAGAACGACATAGATAGATAGATAGATAGATAGATAGATAGATAGATAGATAGATAGATAGATAGACACAGAACGACATAGATAGATAGATAGATAGATAGATAGATAGATAGATAGATAGATAGATAGATAGATAGATAGACACAGAACGACATAGATAGATAGATAGATAGATAGATAGATAGATAGATAGATAGATAGATAGATAGATAGATAGATAGATAGATAGATAGATAGATAGATAGATAGATAGATAGATAGATAGATAGATAGATAGATAGATAGATAGATCAACAGAAAGAACGATAGAACGCTGGATCGATAGACAGTGTGTGATGTCACAGAGAAACTATCAATTGCTGTGTGTCCCTGCCTTTATTCAGCAGTATAGAGCAAACACACCTGACAGCAGCATATAGTCACTGTAAACATCTGTAGGGGGAACTCTGGGTTTGACATGACGCACACTTTCAGCAATTGCCCTGAAACAAACACACACACACACAGTATAAACCAGTGACACACTCTGATCAACACAGACTGTCATTATTCATTCAATGATGACAAAAAGACTGAATTAAGCTCAATTCTACACTGTCGCTCTCTAACATGATCTGTGGAGGAAGTAAAAACCGTGCTATTAAAAAATATAGAAATGATAAAGTTTGGTCTCTTTGTATTGAAGTTACTACTTTGTTCTCCTTTAATTATGTGGTCTTTTCAACTGTATTTCCTCACTAACAAGATTAAAACAGCATCCTTTAAATTAATTAAATCTGACCCTGTTAAGAAATTCTAATCTAATACTGATACGAGATTCAATTCTGTCAATATCAATTTCATAAAGAAATCTAAAGGGTGAGAAGAGATACAGGAATGAGGCAGACACACACCGGATGTGATCGGGTGTCGTTCCACAGCAGCCGCCAACGATATTCACCAAGCCGTCCACAGCAAACTCCTGCCAGAAAGCAGCACGGGAACGAAGTCAAACGTGGGATATCACGATATAATGTTTGTGTGCTGCTGCTTTACCTTTAAATGAGCCGCAGTCACGTCAGGAGTCTCATCATAACCTCCGAATGTGTTCGGAAGACCTGAAATATCACACAGAAAGCAAATACGATAACCACCTGACCAACAATCACCAATCACATGACAGAAAAGCAGATACGCATGAACGTGGATATACGAATATATGCATGTAAAGCTACTACGAATCCTCTTGAACATTAATAAATATATTCATATATAATTACTCCAATGTTCTTGGCTGTTTAGTGACATCTTGCGAATATATAGTAATAATAATGATAATAATAATAATAATAATAGTAAGGTTATGCAGGCTACATCAAACCATTTTTTTAGTTCTGCAAGATTTACATGATATTTTTTACATCTTATATGTTTTAAAGAAGAGAGTAAGTCAATTATTACACCTCAGATCTCTGTTTTATGTATAATAGTTTAGTTTTGTGGCAAGTAGCCGTTGAATAATCAGGATAATGCAGTGTTTCTCAACCACGTTCCAGGAGGACCGCCAACACTACACGTTTTGGATGTCTCCATTGTCTGTTACACCCATTACAGGCATTTCAGTGTCTGCTAATGAGCATGATCTGAATTAGCTGCGTTTGGTTAAGGAGACATGGAAAATGTGCAGCGCTGGTGGTCCTCCAGGAATGTGGTTGAGAAACACTGGGATAATGTACATACTTTCTGCTATGACAGAATAAACCCCTTAGACTTGTAAAACTTCTGAGAACCACCGGCTATCGTTTATTTGTCTGTCAGATTACAAGGCACAAACTCCTGCAACAGCAACGTCCTGAATAATTACTGCAGAAATGACTGGTTGTTTATAGTCTCCAAAATGTAAACAACAATGCAGCTCTATTCTGATAATTATGACTTTAATGCATGACTAATATAAAGTATATCATCATGATTTTCAGTTGTTAAATCAAATGTTATTGTCTCAACTGGACTGACCTGCGTTAGGGTAACAGATGACAAAGGCTGAAGTGCTCTTTCCTATGGCTTCAATGAATGGACGCATCTCAGACGCACCCAGAGCGCAATTTAGACCAATGCTGAGGCAGAGAGAGGAAAAACATGATGTTTATGCACTTATAAACACCTGTCATGATCACCAGCGAACTAACCACCAGAGGTCGCTGGTAAGCACTCACATTCACATGGACTACAACTTATGGACTTCATATTTCTGTCATGATCACCAGCGAACTAACCACCAGAGGTCGCTGGTAAGCACTCACATGGACTACAACTTACATTCACAGGGACTACAACTTGGACTACATATTCAGTCATGCCACACACCTGCTCTAAGTCTCCGCTGATTAGACTCCCACAGCTAAAGCTGCGGTCACACTTGACTTTTCCTCCCATAGACTTCCATTCATACGCACGTGAATGCATCAGAACGGAATCGCGGGGTCATGCGTCAAGTTTCGCAGGTTGCCGCGGTGCAAAGTTCAAGCTTGGTGAACTCTGACCTGCGAAATCGCATCACTTGACTGCGTGAGACCAATCGAGGGTCAAAACAGGACCTCTCTGGACAGAAATTTAAAACATGGACCAATCGCTCGTTTTTTTTAATGTCTAATCATCTTGTTTAATCCCGCCCCTTTTCGCAGCACCACACGACAGAATTTCGCACACACAAAGCCCGGTGTGACCGTAGCTTAATGCTGTTTCTGTAGTGTGGAAATCAGTCCAGAAGCAGCATCAGCTGTGGGAGTCTAATCAGCGGAGACCTCTGGTGGTTAGATCACTGGTGATCATGACAACACCACACACGCTTCTAAATTATTATAAATAAATCCTAAAATGTTGATTGTTAAATACTGCTTATTATTTATTAGTCGATTTATATTAAATTGTTGATTGCTAAAAATACTGCTAATTATTCTGTATTTACAATTAATTTTCTTCAGTACATATGTAATTTGTTTTCTAATGTTGTTTAATGTAAACATTACTAATGATTTGGCTATTGATAGATACATACATATATTTATACATATATATATATATATATATATATATATATATATATATATATATATACACATATATACATATACATATATATACTCATATACATATAAATATACATATACACATAAATATACATGTATATACACACATACATATATATATATATATATATATATATATATATATATACTTATATATATATACACACACACATATATACATACACACACATATACACTCACACACATATATATATACATACATACATACATACATACATACATACATACATACATACATACATACATACATACATACATACATACATACATACATACATACATACATACATACATACATACATACATACATACATACATACATACATACATATATATATATATATATATATATATATATATATATATATATATATATATACACACACACACATTTACATATATATACACACATGTATCATTTGTCATGGCAATTAATCATGTTTAAATTTTAGAGATTCGAAATTTATTGAATATATAGAGAGACCTTTAAATAAATAAAATAAAAAACATGCAAGCTTAAAGACCCATCATGAGTTAATTCATGAAAATGATTAATAATAATCTCTATATTCCCAATCCCTTTATAATATGCCAACGATCTTTACATGAAATTTTATGCATCCAGTTTAATTAATGACAACATGAGAGAGAATATTTTTATTTAAAAGCCTTCAAAAACTACTAAATTACCATTGAAAAAATGGTTTTCAAAATTATTATTATTTACATCACTACTTCGTCATTTGTTTTCATATGTTCTAGTTAATGTAGATACGACAAATGCTTTGGCGATATATTTGTAACATCTGCCATGCCAATAAAGCATGTCTGAACTTAATTTAATTGAACTGAGTGAGTGAGTGAGGTGAGTGAGTGAGTGAGTGAGTGAGTGAGTGAGTGAGTGAGTGAGTGAGTGAGTGAGTGAGTGTCTTAAATATTAGAGGTGTTACGGATTACAAATCACACATTTTGGATTACATTATTGTGTTTTAGTCACGGATCGGACCATTGTTCGGATCAGCCAAAAAGGGGAGAAGACAAATGTAATTTGCTTTCCATTTATTACAAAAGCAGTCCTGCAAGACACTTTTGGTTTTCACAAACAGAACTGAGAACCTGTAATTTAATTACAATTAAAATGAAGTCACTTTATTAATCTGGGGTCACCACAGTGGAATGAACCGCCAACTTATCCAGCATATGTTTAAACACAGCGGATGCCCTTACAGCTGCAACCCATCACTGGGAAAGAAATGATCAGCTGAATACAAATAAACAGTCAAATATTCTGTCACTACTACAGTTGCTGATGACGCTAAAAGTAGAACTCTAACATTATCATTTGCACAACCCATATTCATTTTTAGTCTCATCTTCAATAAATGATTCAGTTATTCACTCATAAAACTTCCTGTTTCATTGCTAGATGATCATTTTTAAAGAATTATTCACTAGCCTAGGCTGGTTGTCGCCACCTACTGCTTAAATAATGTAACTGCTGCCTACAACTTTCATTTTTGAGCGTTGTTAAATGCATATGACAGTGATTTTAATCTTTTCTATAAACATCAGTGGTTTTATCTAAACTATAAACTGTTCTCCCAGTACTTCTGTGTTATTAGACTGTTATAACACAGATTTGAATGCAGCGATTGGAAGGATTATTAAAAATATGCAAATCACCATCACTTATAATTGATGTTGCGTGGGTGTTGAGATCCAGATCTGTTCATGATTAATCATGCAGCTTACACTGAATGCATTAACGCAGGCTAAACAAGTAGTGACAGAAAACACCACCACATCCCCAATAACCCACCACAACATCTTCTGTCATCTTCATATTTTACAGGAAAGCCGAAATGCTTTCAAACGTGATTGAATGATGCGAGAATCGATCTCTTTGTGATCGTTACACATTTAGGATTAATCTACCATTTAAAAAAAAGTATTAATCCGCGGGTCACATGTGTTCCGACCGTGGGTTGTGATCCGTGCGCATCACAGATCAACCGTGATCCGTTACACCCCGAGTAGGGCTGCGCGATGTGGACAAAAATCATCTCTCTGTATTTTTAGGAGGAATGACGGTATATGATATATATCCAGTATTATCCCATAAGTGTTACTTGAGAGTCAAAGCCTTGATTAAAACTTTATTAAACAGTTTTTGAGCAAAATATAATTCAAAAAGGGGTTTCCCTCTGTTATTATCATCATAATTATCATTCTTATATTGTTACTTGTTGAAAGAGTAGCTAACAGCGAGATATTAAAATAGAAAAACAAATGTTTGCTAGACAAATCAGATAGGGCTTAGTCCGTTTATTAATCTGGGTTCGCCACAGCGGAATGAACCGCTAACTTATACAGCATATGTTTTACGCAGTGGATGCCCTTCCAGCTCCAACCCATCACTGGGAAACATCCATACACACCTATTCATACTCATTCATTCATTTTCTTTCCAGCTTAGTCCCTTTATTAATCTGGTGTCGCCACAGCAGAATGAACCGCCAACTTCTTATCCAGCACGTTTTTATGCAGCGGATGCCCTTCCAGCCGCAAGCCATCACTGGGAAACATCCATACACACCCATTCATTCATTTTCTTTTCGGCTTAGTCTCTTTATTATTTGGGGTCACCACAGCGGAATGAACCGCTAACTTATCCAGCATATGTTTTACGCAGCGGATGCCCTTCCAGCTCCAACCCATCACTGGGAAACATCCATACATACCTATTTACACTTATTCATTCATTTTCTTTTCAGCTTAGTCCCTTTATTAATCTGGTGTTGCCACAGCGGAATGAACCGCCAACTTCTTATCCAGCACGTTTTTATGCAGCGGATGCCCTTCCAGCTCCAATCCATCACTGGGAAACATCCATACACACTCATTCACACTCATTCATTCATTTTCTTTTCGGCTTAGTCTCTTTATTAATCCGGGGTCGCCACAGCGGAATGAACCGCTAACTTATACAGCATGTTTTACACAGCGGATGCCCTTCCAGCTGCAACCCATCACTGGGAAACATCCACACACACCCATTCATTTATTTTCTTTTCGACTTAGTCCCTTTATTAATCTGGTGTTGCCACAGCGGAATGAACCGGCAACCTCTTATCCAGCCCGTTTTTACGCAGAGGATGCCCTTCCAGCCGCAACCCATCACTGGGAAACATCCATACACACCCATTCACACTCATTCATTCATTTTCTTTTCGGCTTAGTCTCTTTATTAATCCGGGGTCGTCACAGCGGAATGAACCGCTAACTTATACAGCATATATTTTACGCAGCGGATGCCCTTCCAGCTCCAACCCATCACTGGGAAACATCCATACACACCCATTCACACTCATTCATTCATTTTCTTTTCGGCTTAGTCTCTTTATTAATCTGGTGTTGCCACAGCGGAATAAACCGGCAACTTCTTATCCAGCACGTTTTTATGCAGCGGATGCCCTTCCAGCCGCAAGCCATCACTGGGAAACATCCATACACACCCATTCACACTCATTCATTCATTTTCTTTTCGGCTTAGTCTCTTTATTAATCCGCGGTCGCCACAGCGGAATGAACCGCTAACTTATACAGCATATGTTTTACGCAGCGGATGCCCTTCCAGCCGCAACCCATCACTGGGAAACATCCATACACACTCATTCACACTCATTCATTAATTTTCTTTTCAGCTTAGTCACTTTATTAAACTGGTGTCGCCACAGCAGAATGAACCGGCAACTTCTTACTCAGCACGTTTTTACGGAGCGGATGCCCTTCCAGCCGCAACCCATCACTGGGAAACATCCATACACACTCACTCACACTCATACACTACGGACAATTTAGCCAACCCAATTCATCTGTACCTCATGTCTTTGGACTGTGGGGGAAACCGGAGCAAACGCACGCAAACGCAGGGAGAACATGCAAATTCCACACAGACACGCCAACTGACCCAGCCGAGGCTCGAACCAGTGACCTTCTTGCTGCGAGGCGACAGCACTACCTACTGCGCCACTGCGTCGCCCTAGACAAATTAATGCTTTTTTTTTTTTTTTTAAACCACCTACCGCTTGCACATTAGGCACACGCACGAATCAAGTCTTCCAGTTAAGGGGCTAAAATAAATCAATCAATTAAACAGAATAAACAAATACAATGATTAGAATATAATCTGAACTGAAGTCAAAATATGAAATAACAAAGCAGAACTCAGAGCTAAATGTGTTATAATGTAAACATAAAGAAGAGACCGTCGTGTAATAAATACTGAACGTATCATCAGTGAATATGAGGTGGTTTCTCTTTCGAAATGCGGTATAAATTCATCTCATTTTGGCGTTTTTAATTCTTTTGAACACATTCAGGTGATGCTTGTCAATTTGACAAGACTTCTATGTCAATTCTTGCTATCAATTGCGGAAGAAATGATTGCTAAAAGGTTTCTGATAACCTGTGCGCTGTGTGACGTGCGTGGACGCGAGGGGGAGTCAGATTTATCCGGGAGTCAGATTTCCATACAACACCGGCACTGCATGTTCCTCCATGTCGTGTCAGTGATGGGTCATTCTTGAACTGTTCGTTCATTTTGAACAAATCTTTAGTATGACTCAGGGAGTGAATGATTCATTTGCGCATGCACTTATTTGTGCAAGTGGAGCTCGCATGCTACCTTGGAGTGGTTTGTTTCATGCAGAATGCGCACGTGTGGCCTCAAACCACATCGATATGAACGATATTCGATATTTCAGTATCGTGTTAGGGAATAATATCGATATAACCCTAGAACTCGATATATCGCTCAGCCCTAACCCCTAGTAAACATATATTTACGTAAATTATTTACAGATCTATTCTTATTTTAGTTATGTAACATATAGTTGTTCGTTGTTTATGTAATGGTCAATGCTTTGGCAATACTGTGCATAACAATAATAATAAAAAACACTCAACCAGAGACAAAACTCTGATGAAAATAATGTTTTTTAAATGTGCAGAAGAACCTGATGGGCAGTAAATGATGACAGGGTGTGTTTTATGTGGAGGTGATGAAGATTCTTACCACAGCGGCTGAGCATGAGACACACTGATGACGAACGCTTCACCCGTCTGACCTGACAGAGTCCGGCCGCTCTTATCCACTATAGTGCCAGAGATCTACACACACACACACACACGCACGCACACACACACACACGCACGCACACGCAGGTCAGCTCTCCATCAACACACACAGAAGTGAAGGTGGATTGGGTGTTTCTGAAGACTTACCAGCACAGGTCGAGCTTCATAACTCTCCTCAAACAGACGGTCAATGGCAAATAAAGCCGCCTGACAGAAACACACAGACACTTCAGGTTAATGCAGTACTGATAAAACCATTGATACAAGCCATTCTCAACCAACACCAAAACACACTCATAATCAAGCAGGGAAGCACCGATCCCGATAACTGGATCGGATATCGGTTCGATACTGCATATTTTTGCTGGATGGGGAATTGACTCTGGTAGCGATCCGATCCAAATTATAAGCCAACAAAAGCCACGAAGGTAGCCTATTATAAGGCACTAGAAAGTTGTCATGTAGGCCTACTATAACCCAAATGTTTTGAAGCCATTTTATAGTTTAATATGAAGCACAGATGAATATTCACGTGGTTAAAGTCATGTTCAGTTCAGCGCTTCCCTCCGCTGTGCCTGTCAATCAATCTCCATTCATTCTCAATCCAAACTGTGTGTCGCGATCATGACAACATGAAAAACTCTCTCCAAGACTAACTGTTCCTGTTATTCTATATAATTCCTGTTTCTGTTATTATACATATTATATAATATAAGTAATTGGTGGAGAAATGCATTTAGTTTTGCATTAAATGGGTTAATTTTGACCTGCAGCAGGAGATCATTGCTGTTTCTAAATCTTGCTGCACTGTGTCTGTTAGAACAGCAGATCGCATTCACAACACTGGAGTAGAGAGGGTTATTACCTGCTCTTCACACACAAAGTAAGCCTACCTGAAACATTAAATTAGAAAAGGCTCAATAATACAGTGGACAGATCCTCAACGCACTGATTTCTTCCCTTTGTGCTGCTGTTTTGGAAGTGTTGCATGTGACAGTGATACAAGCGCTTCATTCAGGCACCGGTGCGCAGACGCGACATGCGCAGCTCCATAAGATTTTTCTCACAATAAGTTTCTGTTCTCTCATCCTTCCGACTGAGTTCTTTCTTCTGAGGGGAATACTTTAAGTGGTGCGAATAGTTTGTAAAGCCTGGCTCATTGTGGTCAAAGTAGTGATTAAATTAATAAAAGTGAAACTGACCGCCCGGCGCAGATGAATTGTCATTAACTCACTATAGGCTACTCTGAAACTGAATATCTCACTGTCATTTTTTATATTAACATTTCATTTAACAGACCTGCTTGTCAGTTTGTGCGCTGAAGCATATAAGCAGACCTTGTTTTGAGCTTCACCTCAAATATTCTTGTTTATTTTGTAGATAACTGAGCAACAAAATTACATTAAAATAACCAGCAAATTATACCAAACGATATTCGTTTCAGAAAGATATTTTTTCAGAGGAAAAAAAAATAATTTCAGACATGCTTTCAGTTTCTCCGTCAAAGAAAAATCTTGATATTAAAAAGGAAACCTAAGCTGGACCACGACAGATCAGACCAATGTCATAATGAACGCTCAAATAATGTAGGCCATAGTTTACAGCAAGCATCATGCAGTCTGTCATATACAGTAGGCCTATAGGTGTGTTATTTTTACTAAAGAATATATTATCTGAGTTTAGCTCCAGAGCTATAAAAACTGTATTATGTCTATAACGGCACAGTATTGGGATCCAAAAAAATGGTATCGGTGCATCCCTATAATCAAGGCCTGGATGAGGATTAAAGATCAGGATTTATAAAGAAAAAAACAATATGAAATTATATATTTGCATCTGCCTGACAAAATATTTGATAGTTTACCCTGCTGAAAAATCCAGCTTAAACTAGCCTAGGCTGGTTGGCCAGGCTGGTTTTAGAGGGGTTTTGGCCACTACCAGGCTAGTTTCCAGCCATTTCCAGCCTAGTCTTAGCTGGTCAGGCTGGAAAATGACCAGCTAAATCCAGCTAAAACCAACTTGACCAGCCTGGTTTAAGCTGGACATAGCTAGTTTTGGCTGGCTAGGCTGGTCCAAGCTGGTTTTAGCTGGTCATTTTGCAGCCTCACCAGCTGAGACCAGGCTGGAAATGGCTAGAAACCAGCCTGGAATTGCCAAACTATACCCTTTTTATCTTCTGAAACACATTTTTAAGATTTTTCTAAGATGATCTTTGTTAAAATTACAAAAAATAATAATACTATACTATAATAAATATAATAATTCAAATAAAATGCTTGGTTTTAGTGTAGCTTTGACTGAATTCTGATTATATGTATAATAATTAATGGACCTGATATGAAAATAGTTGCAGTTCAGTGCTTCCCACACATAGACTTTACTTGAGCATGCCGCCCAGGTATATTAACGGACACCCAAGTATATTTAATGAGTTTTTTAACCAATATTATCATCCTTTTACATGTTTTTGTATCCCCCAAAGAGCCGCGTTCAATTAACCAGTGGAAAATCTTCTGCTAGTGGAAAAGTACTGCTCGTGTGCGCACAATAACTGTTAACAACACTTCCTCTGACAGTCTCACATGCTCTGCAGAGACCCACAGGGATGTGCTTTATTGAGGTTTAAAAATGCGTCCGGCTGGTGTTTCTAAGGCCCCGTTTACACTAATAAAATGCACAAGTTTTGATACGATTACGCCATCCGTCAAGTTTTCGAGCGCCGAAAACAGAGCGTTTTGAAGGCTGAAGAGGACGCTTTGTTTTAAACCACTGCTGCTCTGTCTCAGTGTGGATGGGGGAAAACGATGACACCTGAGGCAGGCCTGCAGACATTCACCTATCTGATTGGGGCTTTTCCCTCAATATTAAGTAGCCTACACACAGTTCAGTCCTGCATCCTCTCCTTGTAAGTTCAGATTTTGCAAGTTTGATATGGAAAACAAACTCCAGAGGACACGTAGGGTAAATCTTCAAAGTGATCAGTGTACTTTATAACCTTATTCACATCACCCTGGATATGCAGTTTCACTTTCTTAACAATAACATGAAGACATGATATGAGGAACTGCCTATTTTCATTTTAATATTAACTTAACAGACACCAAAAATGTTGAGGCGTTGTGTAGCTACATATTTACATGAGCGTCGTCTTCACTGTGTGCATATTTATAACAAAACAGAGCCGATAACATCACTGCCTCCTTTCATTTTCAATGAAAATATAAAACATACACGGTCCCTTTCACTGAATATCAGTTTTAATAACCAATAATGGCCATTATAAAAGTATAACGTACAATAAGCTAATACAATATAGGAAATAAAGACAAGCGATCAGTCAAATGTGCAGAATCAGTGTACGCGGTTACATTAATTAATATATTAACTTATCTCTGCGCTCAGTAAAAACACGTTACCTGAGAACAAGTAACAGATTCAAAAGACCAAAGTCAGGGAATATGTCATTAGATAAAGACAACAAGATGAATTAAATATCACGATTAACAAATATAGTGAGATTAGATCCAGCGGTAGATCCTTGATGAACAGTCTGATGTGCACTGCTCTCATTGCTGCAGCACATGCCAGAGTGTATGTGTGTGACATGATGTGTGTTTTTAGCAGTCTAGTATGGACGGAGAGTTGCTCAGAAATGCTAGGTGAAACACCAGTGTGGACATGAATCGTTTTCATTCTAAGCGCCATTTTAAAACTATAACATATTAGTGTAAGCGGGGCCTTAGTCTCTTAGAGTCGACTTTTGCTTTCGCTTTCTAAACGGTTGCGTTTTTGCATCACTCTTTTATCAAAGACTATGTTCCACTTGGTTTCACAACTGACAGCACACAGTCACAAGACCGACAGACAGAGTAAATAATAGATTCTTTAATCTAAATGATTAAAAAAAACTCTACTGTATACTCAAAAAGAACGATGTGACATCTAAACTGGCTGCAAAATATATGTACAGCCAGTGTTGGGCGGTAGTGACGCTACTAGCTTAACTACATTTCTCAGTAGCATGGCGTTAGCGTCGCTACTTTATAAATCCAATAGCTTTTCAGTTGCAAAGCTATTTTTTTAATCAAGTATAGCGCAGTAGCATCCACACAAGCTACATTTACCGATCGCAGATCAATAAGTGACGGCACCAACATTCACAGAGCTGTGAGGCAGGTGTCTAGCCGATGAAGGTAAATCCATATGATGGCGAACATGATGATTTCTTCTTCTTCCTGTTATACGATGGTTGACAACAAACTTTTTGGTGCGTTTCCCAAAAACATCGTTAGCCAACTAAGGTCACAAGTTCTGTCGTTACAAGCATAGTTTGTTGATTTGCCGTTTCCCAAATCCGTCGCTCCAACGAACATTTGCAAATTGCGTCGCAAACTTGAGCACTCGCAACCACACATCTGGAGCTGAAGTTAGAAACATAGTTCCTGGCTGTGTACTATTCCCAGTTATCCCCCCTATGCCCTATTCATTTACAACATTCAAACATTCAAAGTTGGAATTATTAAAAATAAAAAGCATTAAGGTCGTCTCTCTCAGGTGTAATTTGCTTTCAAACTATTTTTACAGTTCAGTTTTAGCGACCTTCATGAATTTATGCTACGTCTCCAAAGCTTGTAAAAACAAACAGCATACGTTAATGCTTTTAAGTTATAGTAGGTTATTTATTTTTCATTCCTCATTTTTTCATTTCTAATACATAATAATAAAAATAATCATCATCATCATCATCATCTAGTATTATTAATATTATTATTAAATTAGGATTTTTTTCATTTCCTAATATATAATAAAAAATAATTTAATAATAATTAGGCTCATTATTTATTTATTCCTATGATTTATTGATGATAAGAGCTGCGCTTCAGTACCTTTGCGTTTGCTGTATCAAAGATGGTTTCAACCAGCAGAACATCAGCACCTCCATCCAGCAGACCCTTCACCTGCTCCGCATACGCCTCCACCAGCTCATCAAACGCTACACACACACACACACACACACACACACACACACACACACACACACACACACACACACACACACGAGCAGCACATGAGCACACACACACAGAAACAAACAAACTTGCTTAGTTATTTCTCACACACACACACACACACACGTTACAAAAAAAAAAACACACACACACACACACAAAAATGCACATGAACACACACAGTGTTCATTCTCACGCACGCGCACACACGCAGGATAAATTTCAGCACATACACACACACACTCTGGGTTCTTGTTCATTCCCTCTCACACACACTTACTGATGTTCCTGTAGTCTGGCCTCTCCACTGACGGAGACACTGACAGGGTTTTATTAGTGGGACCCAGAGCTCCAGCAACAAACCTCTTACAGCCTGACAACAACAACACACACAGCTCACTGTAAACACACACCACCACTGAGATCAGTCTATGCGTGTGTGTGTGTGTGTACGAGAGAGTGACCTGTCTGTGCAGAGACATCATCAGCTGCTCTTCTGGCGACCTCAGCGGATGCTTTATTCAACCGATACGCCTGAAACACAGCGCACACACACACACTCTCTGAATGAACAAACAATAACGATCATTTAATATCCGGTTAATAAACCACACTATTACCAGATCCTCCATGCCGTAATCAGCCTGAGCGATGCTGGTGCTGCTGAAGGTGTTGGTCTCGATGATATCAGCTCCAGCCTCCAGATACTCCTGCACACACACACACACACACACACACACACACACACAAACACACACACTTAAGTTACTTTGTCTGATAATTAATTGCTTTGATAATGATTTAAGGGGCAGCACGGTGGCACAGTGGGTAGCACGATCGCCTTACAGGAAGAAGGTTGCTGGTTCGAGCCCCAGCTGGGGCTCCTGTGCTTTATTCAGAAATTTATTCCCGCGCTGCAAGAAATCTGGTCGGGAATGCAGACCTCTAGTCTGGGGTACGGTTCGTGCAAACTGGTCAGGTTCACCTCTGGTCAGTGGCAGTTCTAGACCAGAGTAACTGGTCGGGGCAGTCAATTTGCCAGTGTCTCATTGAGTTTTGTTATTAATTTCAAAGCATTTTCCCAAAATATGTATCAAAATAAGATTTGTCAGGACATATCATCCCATTTGCTGAAACTCAGATAACGTTGTGGCCAAATTAAGAGTGGAGAAAAACGTCTCCAACAGTACACAGGGGTTAAAAAAGGCCAATAGTGTTTAGTTTTCCTCACAGCTCTGCCAGTGAGTGTTTGAGCTCAAGCACATCAAATGAAAAGCCAATAAGAAGAAAGGGGCGGGGCATGTCAGATCCTTGAGAGCATTTGATTGGTCAGAAGAGTTGATGAGAAACTGAAGTATGAGGAGACGTGAATAAAATCGTTGATCCAATTTAGGCGGAAGTGACAAACTGCAAGCTTTGAATGTTTATATCCCTCTTAGCTAATAGCCATCCTTAAAACGAACAGATAATTAATTATTTATTTAAATTTCACGTGCCCTTTAAGTAACGTACTGGAGGGGAGCTGTTTGAGCCGCCATTACGAGACACAGAAGCACACTAATGATGCGCACAGATGAACGGTGCATGATGAATGACCTTGTGGATGCTGTAGATGACGTCGGGCTGAGTGATGCTCAGGATGTCATTGTTGCCCTTCAGACTCTTGGGATGATCTTTGAACTCTTGACCTCTGAACTCTTCCTCTTCTAGGTGCCTCTGCTGGATCATGGTTCCCATTCCTCCGTCCAGAACCAGAATCCTCTGCTGCAGGAGCTCTGTCAGCTTCAGCCGGAGAGACGACGCTCTTCCTGATCAACACACATACACACACACTCTCATGTCAGGACATATGTAATGCTTTATAGGGCACTCATTGAAATAACCATCAGGAAAAAGCCTGGAGTGTTACTGGGGGATAATACAAGAGAGAGAGTGAGAGTTTTGAATGCATTGCCATATGCATCTGGCTATTTTATGGCAAAAACAGAACAAATGAATCACATTTTAAAAATATAATTTCAATATAACAATAAAAAGACATCAACAGCAGTAAATAATACATAAGATAAAATACATAACTAATAATAATATTAAAAAAACTAAAACTTTAAGGATTACTTTGGATAAAAAACTGTACAATTTTGGACAGATTGGCATTTAAAAATACTTAATTTAAAGTCTCTCCAGATATAAATTGTTGTCGGATAACATTACAATTAGGGTATTCCACAAGAATATGTTTAACAGTTTGGTTTCTGTTGTATACTGTGAATATTACAAGTCTTTTGAAGTATTATGACTTTAAATAAATAATTATATATATATATATATATATATATAAATAAATAAAAAACGGCTGGGTGAGTTGGCATTTCTGTGTGGAGTTTGCATGTTCTCCCCATATTGGCGTGGGTTTCCTCCGGGTGCTCTGGTTTCCCCCACAGTCTATGCGCTATACAGGAATTAATTAACTATATTGGCCGTAGTGTATGTATGTGAATGAGTGTGAATGGATGTTTCCCAGTACTTGGTTGCGGCTGGAAGGGCATGCACTGCGTAACATTTGCCAGATAGTTGGCGATTCATTCCGCTGTGGTGACCGCTGATAAATATGGGACTAAGCCGAAGATGAATGAATTGTTTACAAATTCTAAATAAGGAAATCATATTAGCAGCCAACGACTATCAAAGTACAACACTGTTCACAGTCAATTAAATAGTGTTAGTCATTCTTACAAATATCAAGCGAAGGTAAGGAAAAGTAAAGCAAAAGTAACCTAATGCATTGCTTACCATAAAAAATAACCTAGTAACGCAACTAGCTACTTTTTTGGAGAGTAACCATGGAGTAACTCAATATTGTAATGCGTTGCTTTAAAAAGGAGGAGATACAGCATCTGGCCACTTGGTGCACCGACAATAATCTGCTCCTTAACACCAGCAAGACCAAGGAGCTCATTGTGGACTTCAGGAAGGGACGAACAGGCTCGCATGATCCCATCCACATTAATGGGATGGCCGTTGAGCCTGTCTCATCCTTCAAGTTCCTGAGGACCCACATCTCAAAGAATCTTTTCTGGACCAACAACACCTCCAGCCTGGTCAAGAAGGCTCACCAGCGCCTATTCTTCTAAAGGCAACTTAAGAAGTCTTGGTGAACTTCTTCCGCTGCACAATAGAAAGCATCCTGACCAACTGCGTCACAGTCTGGTATGGAAGCTGCTCTGTTGCTGAGCGTAAGACACTGCAGCGGGTGGGGAAAACTGCCCAACGCATCACAGGGACTACACTGCCAGCCATAGAGGACATCCAGAAGAGACACTGTCTGCGCGGAGCACGCAGTATTCTTAAGGACACCTCTCACCCTGCTCACAGACTGTTCTCTCTCCTGCCTTCCGGCAGGCGCTTCAGGCTCCCCCGGACTAAAACCAGCAGACTGAGGAACAGCTTTTTCCCCAGAGCTGTCTCCCTTTTGAACTCTGCCCCTCACTGACTCTTTTGCCCCCCCCCCCCCCCAATACACCCCCCACACTCCTCACAATCACTGCACTATTTAACATTTGCACATTTAAAGTTTGCACATATTCATTGCACTGATTCACTTATCTGAACTGTACACACCCACTGCACATGGACATTTGTAATTATGTTTATCTATAAACTTCTGATTATTAATAGCATCCTGTACATATATTCATTTATTGTAAATCTCTGTTCATAGCTAATACAACCTGTATATAATGTTCACAGTACATCCATCTGTAAATATTACCATAGTTTTTCTATAACTGCACTTTATATCTTATACCTGTATCCTGCACTTGCTGCTATTGCACTGCTGGTTAGACTGAAACTGCATTTCGTTGCCTCGAACTTGTACATGTGTAATGACAATAAAGTTGAATCTAATCTAACTCCCCAACACTGCATATAATATAAGCCTAGTGGTTAGCTAGTGGATAGCCTAGTGGTTAGTGCGTAGAAACCTAGTACCAAGTTGCTCACGTTGAACCAAGTTCAATTCCCTGCTCGAGGTCCTTTGCCGTTCCTTCCCCTATCTTTGCTCCCCACACTTTCCTGTCTGTAAAATCTCCACTGTCCTATCCCAATAAAGGTGAAAACACCTAAAACATAATTATATTTAAAAAAATAGTTTTATTTGTGTTATTTGCACATCCTAAATCGAAAAATCATATTAGCAGCCAATGACTATCATATCAAAGCACAGCAATGCTCACAGTCAACTTTAATAATGCTAATGTTGATTAGATATCATATTTACATGCGATTCAAATATTCAAAGTAGTGTGGTAAACAAAATAGGGAGCACGCCAAGAGTTGTAACTGAACAAATGTAAATATTAACCCAACTTTACTTCAATCACTGCATATAACATCATTTAAGCGTGCTATATTGATGAATGACGCAACATCAGACTAATGGCTTCATTTCTGTCACACGACAGACAACTCCTGATCAGAAACACATCTGTGCACATCTGTCATCTAATGCGCTTTAACCAAACTACTGTCTCTTACAAGCCAAAGCGAGCATTTATATAACACTCTGCATCAAACAAAGATGAGCTGCTGCAGAAATCAGCCATTCCTCCAGACTGACAGCGGTGGTCTGATCATCAGACAGACCCGGACACTGCACTCACCGGCTGGAATCTGGTGGATCGTTGGCGGCATTGTGCCGAATAAAGTCCTGACGTGACCCGAAACAACCCGAATGAACACTTTAAAACGCTGCACTGTCAAGTCAGACCTGTTTTATTATGACCGCAAACACTGGCAAACTTTCTTCATGAGAAACTTTTGTGCAGTACACGTGTAGGAGAACTGCGCATGCGCAGCCTCACTTCTACACTGCTGCACATGCGCGGACAAATCAGAGCTTATGCTCAGAATTCTGCTTTATAATTTATGAGTTATAAAGTTAATGAGAATGAAACGTACCTGTGGAGGTTACGCAGGTTTCTTTTAAATGGAAATATTTGATTTATACTTTCGATCTGGCTATCTTTTAGTATGGCAAGCTAAATTAGCTTTAAATGCAACCAGTGCTACTCGTCATAATTACATTTTTTCCTATAAAAATATTGGTATCACTTTATTTTGATGGTCCCATTAATGCATTTTGTTGAATTTAAGTTAAATTGCATCTACATGCCAACTAATTCTCATTAGATAATAAGTAGTCTATTAGGTTGGGGTTAGGGTTAGTGTAAGTTTACATGTACTTGCAAAAATACTTATAGCCTAGATGAATTACCGTGTTTATACACATTCAGGATGCGCGCGCAGAAAGGTGGCAGAAAGAAACCGGGAGCGCTAGCATTTACGGCGAGGGAATGACATCCGATGCGGTACAGAGTTTGTTGTTGTCTTAGAAATAAGATATATTGTTTACATATATATATATATATATATATATATATATATATATATATATATATATATATATATATATATATATATATATATATATATATATATTTACACAATGCTTTCAGCATATTATAACAGCTCGTCACCCAGTGATAAGCACAGTGATTCGGCAAAATTAACATTAAAGTGCAATGGATACTGGATAAGACGAAATGGCCAAGCATCCAGCTCGAAATATACAATCTCATTGATGCTCCAAGTGATTTTAACAAGATGTGTGGTCATGTTCAAGAAATAATGCTCCATGATGACCAGATTCAACACTATGTAGAGCTAAAAACCGAGGTTCTGCCTAGCCAAAGACAAGGAAAGAAGAGGGAGCTGTACAAAGCCTGGGTAATCATCAACAAGCAAAACAACTGCATTCTGACAGCCAACTGCACCTGTACGGCAGGGTGTGTGAACTTACACATAGAGGTAAAGTATGTTTTATATTCGCACATTCAGACTTTCTCCTTAATATTATAAATTCATAAATGTATTATTTGCAAACTCTAAATAGTGAAACGTGGTAAACAATAACAGAGATAAACTTGGTTTTATATTCACACATTCATTCAGTGACAACTTGTGACACACTCCCTATATTGTTGACCACGACACTTTGCATATTCGGTCTGAAATAACCTGCAAGTGTGACTTGAAAACAACATTAACACTGCTTATTTGACTGTCAACAATGTTGTAAGTCCGAATGTGTAAATATAAAACCTGCTTTACCTTAATAACTCACACTTCGTTCTGAGCATTCAGTGTGCGCAGTTTAATTCACCATGTCTAACTGTTTTTGCTGAAATCATTGCTGCAAACAAAAACCAGTAATGTGTCTGATTCAGCAGAGCGTGAACTTACCTGATATAACATGACAACTGCAGAGTCCAGCATTTCTAATTAGGTCCTCACACCATTCAGCTCCCTTTAAGCCAGAGACGTCTGCATTCTGCATTAAAGCAGTGTGGTGAACAGTAAAAGTTAAGTTTTCGAATTTGGCATCCTACCGCACAACACCACATGTTTACTATTGCCACCGGTCTCTTGTTGCAACCGGGAACCCGTGTGACGTCATGTGTGACGTAGGTTGGTAATTCCTCTATAGTCAGTTAAATGTCTGCTGAAGGAGCAGTATCAACAGACAGTCTACTAATACTCAAATGAGAATTAATCGGCATGTAGTTGCAATGCTACTTTTAGTCAACAAAATGTGCAATATAGGGACCGTCAAAAT
>NW_026613795.1:30695-36463 GCF_903798145.1 Danio aesculapii | reverse complement strand
CGCAAGCCACAACTTCGACTAAACTCAAGACGCCGGCGATCCAAGCCATTTCTATGACGCCGGACTCTCACTGATATCCTAGAGGTCTACTTTCGGTAACGTACATGCTTTAAACGGAAGCCTCACTACATAACTACACTCTAACAAAGACTAAACATTTTATAAAGGTTTCAAAAGACGAGACCAGCGTGAATCAAATGATTTCAATAAAGAACTCGCCTCTCAACCTCCCGCCTGTCCACAGATCCATAACTTTCTGACTGTTGAAGTAGTTCGATTGCAACTGACCAAGCAATCTATTCCACAAACATTAGTCCACAACATATTCATATGTTGATAAATGTCCATGGAAGGATGCAATGTTATCATTTAAACCAGCTGCTGGAGCGCGTGCAACAGAATAGTCTTTCAGGCATAAACACTATATCGATATTGATTGACAAAATAGCCGCTGACCTTTTGTACTCTGGACTTTGGACTGATACTCCAAGGAGCCAATAGCTGAAAGGAGAAGTGTCACCATCCAATGAGCTTTCCAAACTTTAGATGGCCCCGCCTAATCTCTTGACAGTTTCATGAATAGAGTGAACGCTAAGACTTGTGAATGAATCAGGCCAGATACTCGAGATTTTTCAATCATGGTAAGATTCCAAACGTGATCTTAGCCTATGATAACAGTACATTCACACAGTTCCTACTAAATGGTGACATCGTTTTTTCAAGTTAAGGGTTTGATGTTGGCATATACATAAAATAACCCCTCTGCCACATCTAATCTGATAGCCATGGAACCAATGAAAAGAGTATTACCCAGCCAGTAAAAAACATACAACACATAAAGCATTGAAGCTCTTTTGTTACATGCCAATAGCTACTCTTATATTAATACACATGAGTACCATAGTCAAGTTTATAATGGCAAGTCATAGGGATGAGAAACAGCAAAGAAACAACTTCCTGCTTGACTGCTACGAACAAGGAGGACATTTCTGGCAGTGGAGTAACGTTTTATGCACTGTCTCTGTGTTAGATACATTTTGCTTTTAAACAACCTTCTATATCACTAAGAGGTTTAAACTCCACTTCACTCTACTGTCATCTCAACTGCTCTTCAAGAGGTACTTCCAGGACCGCCAGCCAAGACACGCCCCATATCCTCAGCTCTCCATCCATCTGCCACCCTGCAGGGGGACGAATGTCCACTTCTACAACCCTTGCACATCGTGACATCAAAGCTATTGTAACATGTATTAACAAAGGCGCTTCTGTTCACAGTTGTTCACGCACTTATGAAGACACCTCGCACTAATATCAGCCCAAATCATTTAATAATGTCTGCTGTACATGTACCATGTTGTGAATATTTAATTTCTGATTCTTTCTTGTTTTCTCATTTTAGAAATCATGACTACCAGCTCCAGAAACTGCCCTTATTCAACCCATCACACTCTACATCCATTCCAAATGCATTCACACTCTTCGCAAAGATGCATTTCCCCTCATACAGCCCACACACTTGATGCCATATTCACACTAGCCCCTTTTGGTTTTTGAGAAGTCTGAATTAACATAATTTCAATCCAACATTCCATCCCATCATAGCTGATCTAACTGGGCAGGAGGAGGAAGCAACGGATCATTTACCACCTCAAGAGAACAATATCACATCGGGGAAGCCCAGCTGATCCTCTCCAACCAACCTCCACTCACATGCATTTCTAGGCCTCTTCCCCTCTTTTCTTCCTTTAATTTCCCTCCAAACTCAAACTATCCCATACTTCCATTTACTCTATTTCACAACAGCTCTAACCCATTTAGAGGTCACCCAAGTTTCAAATGATGTAGCAGCAATGCTCTAAACAAGTCATATACACTTACACTTCAAATACCACTATCGTCACACTCCACACTTTTATTCTTACAGGAACATGCATAACTATACAATGCTGACTACCACCGCACCTTTCTGGTTGAAAAGTGGTTACAGTTCTTTAAATGTATTGAGTCTTAAAGGTATTTAAAGGTGTTGAATTACACTTTCTAATTCCTGTATATACTCTGTTTCAGAATATGAGCAGCCACCACAGAAGCACAAAGGGCTTTACAACAACAAATCCAGACTCTGGGAAGGTGGTCATCCAATGCCTTAAAGACATACATACGTCTTCGCCAAAGGCACCTCAAAGAAGCCTAGATGACTCTCGCCAGCCATCAACCCACATCTACTCAAGGGCGAGGGCATGATCCAGCCACCTTCCCTCCTCCTTTCCCTTACTTCTAAACTGAGTAACACTCAACTTTCTCCCCCAGCCACATAGTAAATCGAAGGTGCATACAAGCCCCCTCGTCACCCCGCCACCCCCGGCCGTTTCTGCTGGAGTCTTCACAGCCCCCTCCCATTTCCCGACTCCTGCCAGACCCTGCCCCCCCTAAGGCTCTGACTCCCGCAGGAGTGTTACCCCGAGCTTCGACTCCCGCAGGAGTCATCTCACTGCCCCTCCCAGTCCTTAGCAACCTTATTATTATATATTTATATATCTATATACGCAAGTACATAAATATATATTTATATATAGCGCTGTCACTCCCCGCTCCATCTCCTCACGGAGTGTTCCTCGAGCACCTAACTCATCCCGTCACCCTCTAACAGGAGTCTTCACCCTCCAAATCCTCTTTTCCCAGACTCCTGTCAGAGCCGGCCAGCTTGCCCTGTTCCTCGGGCACCCCCCACTGTACATGTATATATATATATATACTCTCATATATATACATATATATTTATATGTAGCGCTGCCACTTCCCAGCTCTATCTCCGTCAGGAGTGTTCCTCGAGCATATTTTGTTTTGACTCGTAAGGAGTCAACCCTAGCCACCCCTTTTTTGGCCCCCTCCACTAGTCACCCTCCCCCCCACCCCCCTGCTCAGGCTCCAACAGGAGTCTGTTTCACTCTTTGCTCCAGCTGGAGCTCCCTAGCCTCTTTCCCTTTCTATAAACTCTATATCCAGCAGCCAGATATAGTGAAAAGGTTCTAGCTTTTGGGGGGAAATTCTTCGAAATACACGGCTGTTGTCCCGAGTTGATAGCATTTTGGGGAGCTCTTGAGACCTACCTGATCTCGGATCTCCTGATATGCTTATCGACCGGGCGGGAGCCCTGGGCTCAAATATCTCTTGAGCTCAGGGTTCTCTCCCGGGACAGCATGCCAAACCTGCTTTATACGCCAAGCATATCTAAGTGGGAACTCTTGAAATGCAAATAATCAAATGCACTCCCTCTAGATTACTCGTGTTGTGTTCCCTCATGTGTATCTTCCACTAAATTTAAACATTTTTAACTTGCTTGAAAGACCTGATTGAGACAAATCCTGCATGTTCATAGCAAGTGCGCATAATTCAGCTTATATTGAGTTTGCATTATTGTATATAACTTGTGCAAATATTCCCAGTACTGGGTTGCAGCTGGAAAGGCATGCGTTGTTTAAAACATATGCTGAATAAGTTTGTGGTTTATTCCGCTGTGGTGACCCCTGATGAATAAAGGTACTAAGCTGAAAGAAAATGAATGAATGAACTTATGGAAATGCTTAATGCCATTTTTGCTGTAAACTGGAGAGATGAAGAGATGGCAAGATGACATACTTTGCTACTTGTTTCATTCATTTGTACTTTTGTCTTTGTTTTCTTGCCTTTGTGCTTGTCCTAAGGCTTAGCTAAAGACCTACGTGGTGACAATTATATACCCGACAAGATGCAGAAATGCCATTTAAAAAGGTGACCTGCTGTTTGTCCAATCAGGGACAGTGACAACATAAATATAGGGGGGGGGGGGGGGGGGGGAGATACGTCCCTCTCACTTTTAGAGACAGACCATTTAGAAACAGGTGATTAATAATTAGATGAACGTATGATCTCATACAGCCCCCCCTCTTTTAAAATGTCTGCTACGCCCCTGCTGAAACCCAAAACTCTGTTTTTAATCTCTGTAAATCAACTCAGAGTTCAAGTTTAAAATCAGAGTTAGTTGAACCTCCTTACTGAAACAGGCCCCTGATCTCATATGCTATTGTTTTAGAACTTCAGTTGCCTATTGGGGAAATGATCAGGACTAATAAATGACTATTTGCTCTACAAACAAGTGTGTTCATGACTATACATACAAAGAAACACAATAAAATTAGAAAATATGACTTTGCAACATCGAGCAGCATTAGGCATGGGCTAGCATAAGATTCTGATGGTATGATAACCTTGAATAAAAATATCACGGTTTCACTGTATTGTGATTACAGCTTTAAAATGTATATATATATATTAAATGTCTGGGTAAAAAACTAAACAAAAAAATCCCTTTGAACACAATTTTTTTTTTTTGAGAAACTTTATTTTTAAGTATGTTGGAGCAGTAAACATGTCAGGCTAAATCATTCAAATGAATCATTGACTTCTGCTGTCTTCATTTGTTTCATAAACACAGATTTCTTTACAATTTAAAACAGCATCTTTGGATATCTTTTCTGCTGGAGATACTGTTGTCCTGAAAAACTTAAAACAAAACGTAAAAAAAAAAACAAAACATATACCGCAGGGCGGTACAGTAGAAAATATTGGTGGTTTTAAAACCTCAACTTTTTTTAACCCGCGGTATACCTTGTAAACTGTTATTGTCCCATGCCTAAGCAGCATAACACTGCTTTTACAATCTAAAAATTCATTCCTTTAAAAAAAGTCTCAAGCAAAAAGATTCCAATGGTGGCGCCTGTTGTTACGTGAAGAACGTATATTTGCATATGATCAGCATGCTGTAATCCATTTCTTAAGCAGCAAAAGTTATTTTTAGACTAGTTTGTTGGCCAGTTGTAGTCAGTGCAATGCTAAACGTTATTGTTCCACTATAATTTGTTCGTTTTGTCTCACGTCGTCCCACAACATCATCATATAGTTTAGAATACTGTACAATGTTTTATAATAATTAATTACTTTAGTGTCCATTTCATTCAGCATATTTCAAATTGGGGGCATCCACGCCTTTTGACATACTTTAAAGCAAGATTTCTGCAGGTTTCACCAAGTTAAATTTAAGACTTTTTAAAACCTTTTTTAAGACAATTATGACTGAAATTTTAGACTAAGGTATTTTTCAAATGGCCCAGATAAAAAAGATTCCTATCAATAAATATTATCATTTTATACATTTAATAATACAATAATAAATTAATAATAATAAATTAAAATATTTTAGATATTTCTTGGCAAAAGATCTTGAATATTGTGTAAAAAAGACAGCTCTACTTGTATCCACACACTTTTTTTTCCAAAATAAACTTTCTTTAAAAATAACAACAAATGAACAAATGTTTTTAAAGTTTTAAAAACTATAATAAACTAAATCTTTGCACAACAATCTGTCCAGGTCGATGTCCTCAGCAGTAAATACATGGAGCATGTTTAAACAAATGTTATTTTAAGGAAAATAATTAAACCATTATGATAAATAGAGTAAAATGACCTTTCAGAATAAAAAGTTGAAAGTTTTATTGAGATGGATTGTTGATGATTGTATGGGTTTTGACCAGATTGAGTAGCAAAACATGAACAAAGGAAAATGAGGACTTGTTTAAAAAAGATTTAAGACCTACAACACAATATCTCAGTAAATTTAAGACTTTTTAAGGCCTAAAATTTTACGACATTTTATGACTCACGGAAACCCTATTTAAACACAATAGTCCTGGTAATTATTTATTATAATAATGATGTTATTCTAACTC
>NW_026613795.1:0-30595 GCF_903798145.1 Danio aesculapii | reverse complement strand
TTTTTACAACCTCAGGCCATTTATGCCCCAACTGTGCTGCGTTCAATGTTGCCCACATTCAGCAGAAAAAGTCAACGAGCTGCCACCTTGCGTAGTCGTGGCCGAGAGGTTAAGGCGATGGACTTGAAATCCATTAGGGTCTCCCCGCGCAGGTTCGAACCCTGCCGACTACGGAACAGCCAGCTGCTTTTGCTTTTTCTCTCTGTGAGAGGAACTGTGGCTTTTGCGACGTTTGGTTGCGGGCCTGCGTGTTTAATCCCATATTGAATAATTCAAGTCCAGCGACTAGTCGCAATTTAGCTTTTTTTGTAGTCCCTACACTCTGATGTTGCCTAGAGAAACGTTCAATAAATCGACAGCAACATCTTGTACGGCTCATCAAGATTGGGATTTGATAGTTTTTTCCAAGTCGCCCAGTCCTTTTTGGCTGTCCCTTTGTGGCACATTTTCCCCACTCCATCTGCTTCTGGAGAGTTGCTTTATGCACAGCTCTTTTCAAGACTGATGCTAGCACAGTTCTAAAAGGCCCAGGCGAAATGTGCTTTTGGCCATGCTTTTGGACCATGGCTTTGGTAACACCTAATGACTTCAAGGTCTTTCACGGTGCAGCTCAGCAGTGGCATGGCACAGCTCTGAAACGCCGTTTCCTGGAGGACGCCTGCATCTGTTTTTTTTAAGAGGACGCAGGTCTGTGCTGTGATGAGAAAGTGTTGTTAGCCGGCAAGGGGCTTGCAGAGGTCCAACTCCGCAAACAGGTGCTTCAGCAGACAGGAGCCCGGATAGCTCAGTCGGTAGAGCATCAGACTTTTAATCTGAGGTTCCAGGGTTCAAGTCCCTGTTCGGGCGAAGGCCTGTCTATTTGTCAGAGACCTCGTTGTTCTTTTCATATCACTTGGTGGCTGTCCATTGTGGTGTGGCCTGCGAGAGCACGTTGCTCTGAATTCAGATCATCAGCTTGTGTGGAAAGAGTGCCCATGAAGTTAGCTGAGTTTGTTGGATTAGAGAGCTATGCTGTCCCTGCTTCCCAGAGATTGTACGGAAAAGTTGCACTAGAGCTAGTGCACCTTCCTCTACCCCTGTTGACCCTGTGCTTGGTTGCCACCTCAGCAGGAGAGAGAAAGCAGACGTCTGTAGTCGTGGCCGAGTGGTTAAGGCGATGGACTAGAAATCCATTGGGGTTTCCCCGCGCAAGTTCGAAATCTGCCGACTACGTTGTTTTGCACGTCCACTTATGTTGTTGTTCTCTTTTCTTTCAAGCCTCCTATATGTAATTGGAATCCTCCTCTGCAACTCACAAACAAGCCCCTGTCACTTAGTGACCAGGCAGCTGTGGGTAAGCGACAGTGGTTTGCCGCGACCGTACAGTCATCCGTACTCTGTGTTGTGGCCAGAGAAATCCCAGTTTGAATCACGGTCACAAACCAGTGTCCCTTAGTGTCCAGGCAGCTGCAAAACTTATTGGTGAGCGAGCGGTGTGCCGTGATCGTATAGTGGTCAGTACTCTGTGTTGTGGCCGCAGCAACCCCGGTTCGAATCCGGGTCACGGCAGCGTGTTCCTGTTAACTGCGAGCAATGCTTGTGCCGCTTTTTACAACCTCAGGCCATTTATGCCCCAACTGTGCTGCGTTCAATGTTGCCCACATTCAGCAGAAAAAGTCAACGAGCTGCCACCTTGCGTAGTCGTGGCCGAGAGGTTAAGGCGATGGACTTGAAATCCATTGGGGTCTCCCCGCGCAGGTTCGAACCCTGCCGACTACGGAACGGCCAGCTGCTTTTGCTTTTTCTCTCTGTGAGAGGAACTGTGGCTTTTGCGACGTTTGGTTGCGGGCCTGCGTGTTTAATCCCATATTGAATAATTCAAGTCCAGCGACTAGTCGCAATTTAGCTTTTTTTTGTAGTCCCTACACTCTGATGTTGCCTAGAGAAACGTTCAATAAATCGACAGCAACATCTTGTACGGCTCATCAAGATTGGGATTTGATAGTTTTTTTCCAAGTCGCCCAGTCCTTTTTGGCTGTCCCTTTGTGGCACATTTTCCCCACTCCATCTGCTTCTGGAGAGTTGCTTTATGCACAGCTCTTTTCAAGACTGATGCTAGCACAGTTCCAAAAGGCCCAGGCGAAATGTGCTTTTGGCCATGCTTTTGGACCATGGCTTTGGTAACACCTAATGACTTCAAGGTCTTTCACGGTGCAGCTCAGCAGTGGCATGGCACAGCTCTGAAACGCCGTTTCCTGGAGGACGCCTGCATCTGTTTTTTTTAAGAGGACGCAGGTCTGTGCTGTGATGAGAAAGTGTTGTTAGCCGGCAAGGGGCTTGCAGAGGTCCAACTCCGCAAACAGGTGCTTTTGCAGACAGGAGCACGGATAGCTCAGTCGGTAGAGCATCAGACTTTTAATCTGAGGGTCCAGGGTTTAAGTCCCTGTTCGGGCGAAGGCCTGTCTGTTTGTCAGAGACCTCGTTGTTCTTTTCATATCACTTGGTGGCTGTCCATTGTGGTGTGGCCTGCGAGAGCACGTTGCTCTGAATTCAGATCATCAGCTTGTGTGGAAAGAGTGCCCATGAAGTTAGCTGAGTTTGTTGGATTAGAGAGCTATGCTGTCCCTGCTTCCCAGAGATTGTACGGAAAAGTTGCACTAGAGCTAGTGAACCTTCCTCTACCCCTGTTGACCCTGTGCTTGGTTGCCACCTCAGAAGGAGAGAGAAAGCAGACGTCAGTAGTCGTGGCCGAATGGTTAAGGCGATGGACTAGAAATCCATTGGGGTTTCCCCGCGCAGGTTCGAATCCTGCCGACTACGTTGTTTTGCACGTCCACTTATGTTGTTGTTCTCTTTTCTTTCAAGCCTCCTATATGTAATTGGAATCCTCCTCTGCAACTCACAAACAAGCCCCTGTCACTTAGTGACCAGGCAGCTGTGGGTGAGCGACAGTGGTTTGCCGCGACCGTACAGTCATCCGTACTCTGTGTTGTGGCCAGAGAAATCCCAGTTTGAATCACGGTCACAAACCAGTGTCCCTTAGTGTCCAGGCAGCTGCAAAGCTTATCGGTGAGCGAGCGGTGTGCCGTGATCGTATAGTGGTCAGTACTCTGTGTTGTGGCCGCAGCAACCCCGGTTCGAAGCCGGGTCACGGCAGCGTGTTCCTGTTAACTGCGAGCAATGCTTGTGCCGCTTTTTACAACCTCAGGCCATTTATGCCCCAACTGTGCTGCGTTCAATGTTGCCCACATTCAGCAGAAAAAGTCAACGAGCTGCCACCTTGCGTAGTCGTGGCCGAGAGATTAAGGCAATGGACTTGAAATCCATTGGGGTCTCCCCGCTCAGGTTCGAACCCTGCCGACTACGGAACGGCCAGCTGCTTTTGCTTTTTCTCTCTGTGAGAGGAACTGTGGCTTTTGCGACGTTTGGTTGCGGGCCTGCGTGTTTAATCCCATATTGAATAATTCAAGTCCAGCGACTAGTCGCAATTTAGCTTTTTTTGTAGTCCCTACACTCTGATGTTGCCTAGAGAAACGTTCAATAAATCGACAGCAACATCTTGTACGGCTCATCAAGATTGGGATTTGATAGTTTTTTTCCAAGTCGCCCAGTCCTTTTTGGCTGTCCCTTTGTGGCACATTTTCCCCACTCCATCTGCTTCTGGAGAGTTGCTTTATGCACAGCTCTTTTCAAGACTGATGCTAGCACAGTTCCAAAAGGCCCAGGCGAAATGTGCTTTTGGCCATGCTTTTGGACCATGGCTTTGGTAACACCTAATGACTTCAAGGTCTTTCACGTTGCAGCTCAGCAGTGGCATGGCACAGCTCTGAAACGCCGTTTCCTGGAGGACGCCTGCATCTGTTTTTTTTAAGAGGACGCAGGTCTGTGCTGTGATGAGAAAGTGTTGTTAGCCGGCAAGGGGCTTGCAGAGGTCCAGCTCCGCAAACAGGTGCTTCTGCAGACAGGAGCCCGGATAGCTCAGTCGGTAGAGCATCAGACTTTCAATCTGAGGGTCCAGGGTTCAAGTTCCTGTTCGGGCGAAGCCCTGTCTATTTGTCAGAGACCTCGTTGTTCTTTTCATATCACTTGGTGGCTGTCCATTGTGGTGTGGCCTGCGAGAGCACGTTGCTCTGAATTCAGATCATCAGCTTGTGTGGAAAGAGTGCCCATGAAGTTAGCTGAGTTTGTTGGATTAGAGAGCTATGCTGTCCCTGCTTCCCAGAGATTGTACGGAAAAGTTGCACTAGAGCTAGTGCACCTTTCTCTACCCCTGTTGACCCTGTGCTTGGTTGCCACCTCAGCAGGAGAGAGAAAGCAGACGTCAGTAGCTGGGCTGAGTGGTTAAGGCGATGGACTAGAAATCCATTGGGGTTTCCCCGCGCAGGTTCGAATCCTGCCGACTACGCTGTTTTGCACGTCCACTTATGTTGTTGTTCTCTTTTCTTTCAAGCCTCCTATACGTAATTGGAATCCTCCTCTGCCACTCACAAACAAGCCCCTGTCACTTAGTGACCAGGCAGCTGTGGGTGAGCGACAGTGGTTTGCCGCGACCGTACAGTCATCCGTACTCTGTGTTGTGGCCAGAGAAATCCCAGTTTGAATCACGGTCACAAACCAGTGTCCCTTAGTGTCCAGGCAGCTGCAAAGCTTATCGGCGAGCGAGCGGTGTGCCGTGATCGTATAGTGGTCAGTACTCTGTGTTGTGGCCGCAGCAACCCCGGTTCGAATCCGGGTCACAGCAGCGTGTTCCTGTTAACTGCGAGCAATGCTTGTGCCGCTTTTTACAACCTCAGGCCATTTATGCCCCAACTGTGCTGCGTTCAATGTTGCCCACATTCAGCAGAAAAAGTCAACGAGCTGCCACCTTGCGTAGTCGTGGCCGAGAGGTTAAGGCGATGGACTTGAAATCCATTGGGGTCTCCCCGCGCAGGTTCGAATCCTGCCGACTACGGAACGGCCAGCTGCTTTTGCTTTTTCTCTCTGTGAGAGGAACTGTGGCTTTTGCGACGTTTGGTTGCGGGCCTGCGTGTTTAATCCCATATTGAATAATTCAAGTCCAGCGACTAGTCGCAATTTAGCTTTTTTTGTAGTCCCTACACTCTGATGTTGCCTAGAGAAACGTTCAATAAATCGACAGCAACATCTTGTACGGCTCATCAAGATTGGGATTTGATAGTTTTTTTCCAAGTCGCCCAGTCCTTTTTGGCTGTCCCTTTGTGGCACATTTTCCCCACTCCATCTGCTTCTGGAGAGTTGCTTTATGCACAGCTCTTTTCAAGACTGATGCTAGCACAGTTCCAAAAGGCCCAGGCGAAATGTGCTTTTGGCCATGCTTTTGGACCATGGCTTTGGTAACACCTAATGACTTCAAGGTCTTTCACGTTGCAGCTCAGCAGTGGCATGGCACAGCTCTGAAACGCCGTTTCCTGGAGGACGCCTGCATCTGTTTTTTTTAAGAGGACGCAGGTCTGTGCTGTGATGAGAAAGTGTTGTTAGCCGGCAAGGGGCTTGCAGAGGTCCAGCTCCGCAAACAGGTGCTTCTGCAGACAGGAGCCCGGATAGCTCAGTCGGTAGAGCATCAGACTTTCAATCTGAGGGTCCAGGGTTCAAGTTCCTGTTCGGGCGAAGCCCTGTCTATTTGTCAGAGACCTCGTTGTTCTTTTCATATCACTTGGTGGCTGTCCATTGTGGTGTGGCCTGCGAGAGCACGTTGCTCTGAATTCAGATCATCAGCTTGTGTTGAAAGAGTGCCCATGAAGTTAGCTGAGTTTGTTGGATTAGAGAGCTATGCTGTCCCTGCTTCCCAGAGATTGTACGGAAAAGTTGCACTAGAGCTAGTGCACCTTTCTCTACCCCTGTTGACCCTGTGCTTGGTTGCCACCTCAGCAGGAGAGAGAAAGCAGACGTCAGTAGTCGTGGCTGAGTGGTTAAGGCGATGGACTAGAAATCCATTGGGGTTTCCCCGCGCAGGTTCGAATCCTGCCGACTACGCTGTTTTGCACGTCCACTTATGTTGTTGTTCTCTTTTCTTTCAAGCCTCCTATATGTAATTGGAATCCTCCTCTGCCACTCACAAACAAGCCCCTGTCACTTAGTGACCAGGCAGCTGTGGGTGAGCGACAGTGGTTTGCCGCGACCGTACAGTCATCCGTACTCTGTGTTGTGGCCAGAGAAATCCCAGTTTGAATCACGGTCACAAACCAGTGTCCCTTAGTGTCCAGGCAGCTGCAAAGCTTATCGGCGAGCGAGCGGTGTGCCGTGATCGTATAGTGGTCAGTACTCTGTGTTGTGGCCGCAGCAACCCCGGTTCGAATCCGGGTCACAGCAGCGTGTTCCTGTTAACTGCGAGCAATGCTTGTGCCGCTTTTTACAACCTCAGGCCATTTATGCCCCAACTGTGCTGCGTTCAATGTTGCCCACATTCAGCAGAAAAAGTCAACGAGCTGCCACCTTGCGTAGTCGTGGCCGAGAGGTTAAGGCGATGGACTTGAAATCCATTGGGGTCTCCCCGCGCAGGTTCGAATCCTGCCGACTACGGAACGGCCAGCTGCTTTTGCTTTTTCTCTCTGTGAGAGGAACTGTGGCTTTTGCGACGTTTGGTTGCGGGCCTGCGTGTTTAATCCCATATTGAATAATTCAAGTCCAGCGACTAGTCGCAATTTAGCTTTTTTTGTAGTCCCTACACTCTGATGTTGCCTAGAGAAACGTTCAATAAATCGACAGCAACATCTTGTACGGCTCATCAAGATTGGGATTTGATAGTTTTTTTCCAAGTCGCCCAGTCCTTTTTGGCTGTCCCTTTGTGGCACATTTTCCCCACTCCATCTGCTTCTGGAGAGTTGCTTTATGCACAGCTCTTTTCAAGACTGATGCTAGCACAGTTCTAAAAGGCCCAGGCGAAATGTGCTTTTGGCCATGCTTTTGGACCATGGCTTTGGTAACACCTAATGACTTCAAGGTCTTTTACGGTGCAGCTCAGCAGTGGCATGGCACAGCTCTGAAACGCCGTTTCCTGGAGGACGCCTGCATCTGTTTTTTTTAAGAGGACGCAGGTCTGTGCTGTGATGAGAAAGTGTTGTTAGCCGGCAAGGGGCTTGCAGAGGTCCAACTCCGCAAACAGGTGCTTCTGCAGACAGGAGCCCGGATAGCTCAGTCGGTAGAGCATCAGACTTTTAATCTGAGGGTCCAGGGTTCAAGTCCCTGTTCGGGCGAAGGCCTGTCTATTTGTCAGAGACCTCGTTGTTCTTTTCATATCACTTGGTGGCTGTCCATTGTGGTGTGGCCTGCGAGAGCACGTTGCTCTGAATTCAGATCATCAGCTTGTGTGGAAAGAGTGCCCATGAAGTTAGCTGAGTTTGTTGGATTAGAGAGCTATGCTGTCCCTGCTTCCCAGAGATTGTACGGAAAAGTTGCACTAGAGCTAGTGCACCTTCCTCTACCCCTGTTGACCCTGTGCTTGGTTGCCACCTCAGCAGGAGAGAGAAAGCAGACGTCAGTAGTCGTGGCCGAGTGGTTAAGGCGATGGACTAGAAATCCATTGGGGTTTCCCCGCGCAGGTTCGAATCCTGCCGACTAGGTTGTTTTGCACGTCCACTTATATTATTGTTCTCTTTTCTTTCAAGCCTCCTATATGTAATTGGAATCCTCCTCTGCAACTCACAAACAAGCCCCTGTCACTTAGTGACCAGGCAGCTGTGGGTGAGCGACAGTGGTTTGCCGCGACCGTACAGTCATCCGTACTCTGTGTTGTGGCCAGAGAAATCCCAGTTTGAATCACGGTCACAAACCAGTGTCCCTTAGTGTCCAGGCAGCTGCAAAGCTTATCGGTGAGCGAGCGGTGTGCCGTGATCGTATAGTGGTCAGTACTCTGTGTTGTGGCCGCAGCAACACCGGTTCGAATCCGGGTCACGGCAGCGTGTTCCTGTTAACTGCGAGCAATGCTTGTGCCGCTTTTTACAACCTCAGGCCATTTATGCCCCAACTGTGCTGCGTTCAATGTTGCCCACATTCAGCAGAAAAAGTCAACGAGCTGCCACCTTGCGTAGTCGTGGCCGAGAGGTTAAGGCGATGGACTTGAAATCCATTGGGGTCTCCCCGCTCAGGTTCGAACCCTGCCGACTACGGAACAGCCAGCTGCTTTTGCTTTTTCTCTCTGTGAGAGGAACTGTGGCTTTTGCGACGTTTGGTTGCGGGCCTGCGTGTTTAATCCCATATTGAATAATTCAAGTCCAGCGACTAGTCGCAATTTAGCTTTTTTGTAGTCCCTACACTCTGATGTTGCCTAGAGAAACGTTCAATAAATCGACAGCAACATCTTGTACGGCTCATCAAGATTGGGATTTGATAGTTTTTTTCCAAGTCGCCCAGTCCTTTTTGGCTGTCCCTTTGTGGCACATTTTCCCCACTCCATCTGCTTCTGGAGAGTTGCTTTATGCACAGCTCTTTTCAAGACTGATGCTAGCACAGTTCTAAAAGGCCCAGGCGAAATGTGCTTTTGGCCATGCTTTTGGACCATGGCTTTGGTAACACCTAATGACTTCAAGGTCTTTCACGGTGCAGCTCAGCAGTGGCATGGCACAGCTCTGAAACGCCGTTTCCTGGAGGACGCCTGCATCTGTTTTTTTTTAAGAGGACGCAGGTCTGTGCTGTGATGAGAAAGTGTTGTTAGCCGGCAAGGGGCTTGCAGAGGTCCAACTCCGCAAACAGGTGCGTCTGCAGACAGGAGCCCGGATAGCTCAGTCGGTAGAGCATCAGACTTTTAATCTGAGGGTCCAGGGTTCAAGTCCCTGTTCGGGCGAAGGCCTGTCTATTTGTCAGAGACCTTGTTGTTCTTTTCACATCACTTGGTGGCTGTCCATTGTGGTGTGGCCTGCGAGAGCACGTTGCTCTGAATTCAGATCATCAGCTTGTGTGGAAAGAGTGCCCATGAAGTTAGCTGAGTTTGTTGGATTAGAGAGCTATGCTGTCCCTGCTTTCCAGAGATTGTACGGAAAAGTTGCACAAGAGCTAGTGCACCTTCCTCTACCCCTGTTGACCCTGTGCTTGGTTGCCACCTCAGCAAGAGAGAGAAGGCTGACGTCTGTAGTCGTGGCCGAGTGGTTAAGGCGATGGACTAGAAATCCATTGGGGTTTCCCCGCGCAGGTTCGAATCCTGCCGACTACGTTGTTTTGCACGTCCACTTATGTTGTTGTTCTTTTTTCTTTCAAGCCTCCTATACGTAATTGCAATCTTCCTCTGCACAGCTCATCAAGATTGGGATTTGATAGTTTTTTTCCAAGTCGCCCAGTCCTTTTTGGCACATTTTCCCCACTCCATCTGCTTCTGGAGAGTTGCTTTATGCACAGCTCTTTTCAAAACTGATGCTAGCACAGTTCTAAAAGGCCCAGGTGAAATGTGCTTTTGGCCATGCTTTTGGACCATGGCTTTGGTAACACCTAATGACTTCAAGGTCAGCACGACTGCATCTGTTTTTTTTAAGAGGACGCAGGTCTGTGCTGTGATGAGAAAGTATTGTCGGGGGGTAAGGGAAATCTTGACTTCAAGTACCTCGTGGCTTTCAACTAATGGTCTCTTATTAGGTGGATGATGATGAAATGCAAACAAGAAAATAGCTGCAGTGATTTTAAGTTAATGAGAGTGGCCTTGTTTGGAATTTGAAACTCAAGACCAGTCACACCCTACGCCAGAACCATACCCCAGGACCAATGAGACACGAATGTGGATGATTACATAAAGAAAATGTTTGACCATTAGTTGCACACATCTTTTTTGATGGAATGCAAACTGGCATCGAGATCCTAAAGTGCAGTTTTCCATGCGTTGGCATCTTGTTGAAGGCATACAAAAGATCCATGACAAATGATTGACGAAATGGCCCAGTGGCCTAATGAATAAGGCATCAACCTCCGGGACTTGGGATTGTTGGTTCAATACCCATCTGGGTTGTCTTTGAAGGTCTCACTTCAATTTGGGAGCAATGTTTGGTGGATGAAACACGGTAGCTGTGAAAACCTTCTTGAGATGTGTGTGCATGTCATTAACTTTCTGCATTGCCATTCATATTACCTATTATGACTAAAAGGGTAACGAGATACCTAACGTGAAAGGCCATTTTGAATCCTGCATGGTGCCTACAGAGAAGAGACTGTGTACAAAGACAAAAATGGTGCTTACATATAAAGCTGGTGGGTTGTTCAAGATCCATAAACAAATCTAACAACCGAATCATTGCCGCTCCTTTTTTTGTCTGTATAATTGTACATGTTAGACTGATTTAGATCAGAAGTCCACTAACTGTTCATTCACTAAAGTCACAGCAAAAGCTGCTACAATAACATAGAAACACCATGGATAGCACAGCACCGCTGCTTTTTCTATGATTGTCGCAGGGCTCGTCCGGGATTTGACCCCAGGACCTCTCGTACTCAAAGCGAGAATCATACCCCTAGACCAACGAGCCCTGAAGAAGCAGTCTGGAGTGCCACAAAAAATTCTGTCAGACCAATCCAATCTACTCTTTGTTCATGTTGTTTTTGTTATGTGTGTCAGCAACTCCCTGGAGGCATATTACAGTTCACAGTAAGTATGAAACAGTCCAGTGGCCTAATGGATAAGGCACCAGCCTTCGAAGCTGGGGATTGTGGGTTTAAAGTACCAACTGGGTTGTCTTTGATGCTGTTCCTTTTAAGTTGACTGTGCAAGACAATCCAGTGTTACCTTTAAAAAGCTAGGTTCATACCCTTAGGTCAAAAAGACATGACAATGGAAAACTCCTCAGAGAAGCTGTTTTGTCATTAGGTGTACACATCAGATCGTCTGAATGTAATATTGCATAGGGATCCTAAAGTACTGTTTTCTGAGTAACAAGAACTTCCTGAGCCATACATCAGATACGACAAAGGCTAGTATTGGCTTAATGGATAAGGCATCAGCCTTTAAAGCTGGGGATTGTTGGTTCAAGTCCCATCTGGGTTGTCTTTGTTGGGTTACATTTAAGTTGTGTGAAACAATTCCGACTGGTCCTCTCAAAACTTAGGTGTGATGATCTGAGGACAATAGTTAGCTTTGAATTCTCAGACTTGCTGCACACTGGCATCGAGATCCTAAAGTGCAGTTTTCCATGCGTTGGCATCTTATTGAAGGCATACAAAAGATCCATGTCAAATGATTGGCCTAAGGGATAAGACATCAGCCTCCGGGGCTTGGGATTGTGGATTCAAGTCCCATCTGGGTTGCCTTTGAAGGTCTCACTTCAGTTTGGGAGCAATTTTTGGTGGATGAAACACGGTAGCTGTGAAAACCTTCTTGAGATGTGTTTGCATGTCATTAACTTCCTGCATTGCCATGCATATTACCTGTTATGACTAAAAGGGTAACGAAATACCTAACGCGAAAGGCCATTTTGAATCCTGCATGGTGCCTACAGAGAAGAGACTGTGTACAAAGACAAAAATGATGCTTACATATAAAGCTGGTGGGTTGTTCAAGATCCTTATCACCTCAAATGTTTACCTGTTTTTTTTTTGTTTTTTTTTTCTTCCTGTTTCTGCTCCGGGGCACCAGCAGCAGAAAAGACACCAGCAGCAGAGCTGTGACACGGGAAGTTTATTCGCTGCTGTTGGACTCAAATGGTCCATTGCATGTTCAAAAATTGACGGAGATCTGAATTGAAAATTAACAAGTTTTATTTTGAATGCAGGAAGTTAGAGAGTACAATTTCTGCGCAGGAGAGATGTACTAATGTATCAGCCTCTGCCTTTATGCTGTCCTTCCGGCTTTTTTATACGTCTCTCACACACACACTTAGCAGCAGGCCTCCAGTAGCAGGAAGTTGCGTTCCTCTTTCTTGTACACACATTATCACTGTTAACCCTTTAAAAGAAGAAACCCTTTATGTTTGCATTTATTAGTAAATGTTTAGCAAAATCTAACAATAAAAAAATGCTATCCTTCAATCTCTCTCTTGGCCTCTGAAAAGAGGCCACACCACTTAATAAACACTTAAAAAAATCTCAGAATTCTTGGTCCAATATGTCCAGATGAGCTTGGGTCGAAAACCTCTGTGAGGAAAGACACCCAAGCGGCCCCCTAGTTGGCTTATGGGCAGCCACCACATGTTCACCTGACACATCATATCAGACTACTAGAAAGAAAAGTACTTAAAACGTAATAATAATTTTAAAAATAAAATAAAACAAGCAGCGATGATAGGGACCTCGCACCCGGGCTCACCGCCGCCCGGAGGCCGTAGGACGACAGAGAACCGCGAACAATAATAATTTAGGCCGATACATAAAAAAATCTGAGAAAATCACAGATTTAAGCCAAACTTGCTCCCGTCAGCAGGTGGCGCTATGACTGTGACTCAATATTTTCATGTAGATGTCTTGAGGAGAGGATTTTAATCAACCATGTGAATTTTCAGGCAGATCGGACATTGTTTGGCTGAGTTATAGGCAATTTTACTGTTGCCACCAGGTGGCGCTATGACTGTGACTCAATATTGGCATGTAAATGTGTTCAGGAGAGCAATCTTACCAACCATGTGAAGTTTCAGGCAGATCGGATATTGTTTGGCTGAGTTATAGGCAATTTTAAGTTTGCCAGCAGGTGGCGCTATAACTGTATCGAGTTATTGGCATGTAAACGTGTTCAGGTCAGGACACTTATCAAATGTGTGAGTTTTGAGGCAGATCGGATCATGCATGCCTGAGTTATAACAACTTGATGTTTTGTGGCGAATCATCAAAGTTTGCGAGTCCGCCACGGACACGCCCATCGACGAAAACTCTAGACCTTCACAATATATCATCGATACTGCTTTCAGATGACACCACTCAAATTTGGTGCTGATATGACCAAATTTGTGCGAGGAGTTTGTTACAACGTAAAATCATGTCATTTCCTGTAGCCAGCAGGTGGCGCTATAACTGTATCGGGATATTGGCATGTAATCGTGTTCAGGTCAGGACGGTTATTAAGCGTGTGAATTTTGAGGCAGATCGGATAATGCATGCCTGAGTTATAAAGACTTGATGTTTCATGGCGAGTCGTCAAAGTTTGCGAGGCCGCCACGGACACGCCCATCGACGAAAACTCTAAAGCTTCGCAATTTAACATCGCCAAGGTCTTTAGATGACATAACCCAATTTTGGTGTCGATCGGATGAAATCCCTAGGAGGAGGAGTTAAAGTACAACGCCTGGAAATGGCAAAATCGCCACTTTTTCGCCGCAGGAAGCTGTAAATATCCGACTTCCTGTTGGGTTTGAGATATCGCTCCTTGAGACTTTTTTGTAGGTCTTGGCATGTTTGAGGTGTGTGCCAATTTTCGTGCATGTGCGTGATTCGTGGCTTGGGGGCTTGTCCGTATCAATTTTCTAGGTGGCGCTGTCGAGTCATTTTGCCACGCCCACTTCCGAAGCCTATAACAAACGTAAATTTTCGCCACTTCTGGGGCGTGTGCAAATTTTCATGAGTTTTCGGGCATGTTTAGACCCTCAAAATCGCGATTCATTCGGGAGAAGAATAAGAATAATAATAATAATAATTAAAGCTGCAAGCAGCGATGATAGGGACCTCGCACACGGGCTCACCGCCGCCCGGTGGCCGTAGGACGACAGAGAACCGCGAACAATAATAGTTTAGGCCGATATATAAAAAAATCTGAGAAAATCACAGATTTATGCCAAACTTGCTCCCGTCAGCAGGTGGCGCTATGACTGTGACTCAATATTTTCATGTAGATGTCTTCAGGAGTGGAATTTTATCAACCATGTGAATTTTCAGGCAGATCGGACTTTGTTTGGCTGAGTTATAGGCAATTTTACTGTTGCCACCAGGTGGCGCTATGACTGTGACTCAATATTGGCATGTAGATGTCTTCAGGAGAGCAATCTTATCAACCATGTGAAGTTTTAGGAAGATCGGATATTGTTTGGCTGAGTTATAGGCAATTTTAAGTTTGCCAGCAGGTGGCGCTATAACTTTATCGAGTTATTGGCATGTAAACATGTTCAGGTCAGGACACTTATCAAATGTTTGAGGTTTGAGGCAGATCGGATCATGCATGCCTGAGTTATAACAACTTGATGTTTCATGGCGAATCATCAAAGTTTGCGAGTCCGCCACGGACACGCCCATCGACGAAAACTCTAGACCTTCACAATATATCATCGATACTGCTTTCAGATGACACCACTCAAATTTGGTGCTGATATGATGAAATTTGTGCGAGGAGTTTGTTTCGCTGTAAATCATGTCATTTCCTGTAGCCAGCAGGTGGCGCTATAACTGTATCGGGATATTGGCATGTAATCGTGTTCAGATCAGGACGGTTATGAAGCGTGTGAATTTTGAGGCAGATCGGATAAAGCATGCCTGAGTTATAACAACTTGATGTTTTGTGGCGAGTCGTCAAAATTTACGAGGCCGCCACGGACACGCCCATTGACGAAAACTCTAAAGCTTCGCAATTTAACATCGCCAAGGCCTTTAGATGACATAACCCAATTTTGGTGTCGATCGGATGAAATCCCTAGGAGGAGTTCGTTAAAGTACAACGCCTGGAAATGGCAAAATCGCCACTTTTTCGCCGCAGGAAGCCATAAATATCCGACTTCCTGTTGGGTTTGAGATATCGCTTCTTGAGACTTTTTTGTAGGTCTTGGCATGTTTGAGGTGTGTGCCAATTTTCGTGCATGTGCGTGATTTGTGGCTCGGGGGCTTGTCCGTATAAATTTTCTAGGTGGCGCTGTCGAGTCATTTTGCCACGCCCACTTCCGAAGCCTATAACAAACGTAAATTTTCGCCACTTCTGGGGCGTGTGCAAAGTTTCGTGAGTTTTCGGGCATGTTTAGACCCTCAAAATCGCGATTGATTCGGGAGAAGAATAATAATAATAATAATTAAAGCTGCAAGCAGCGATGATAGGGACCTCGCACCCGGGCTCACCGCCGCCCGGTGGCCGTAGGATGACAGAGAACCGCGAACAATAATAATTTATTCCGATACATAAAAAAAATCTGTGAAAATCACAGATTTATGTCAAACTTGCTCCCGTCAGCAGGTGGCGCTATGACTGTGACTCAAGATTGGCATGTAGATGTCTTCAGGAGTGAATTTTAATCAAGCATGTGAATTTTCAGGCAGATCGGACTTTGTTTGGCTGAGTTATAGGCATTTTTACTGTTGCCACCAGGTGGCGCTATGACTGTGACTCAATAATGGCATGTACATGTCTTCAGGAGAGCAATCTTATCAACCATGTAAAGTTTTAGGCAGATCGGATATTGTTTGGCTGAGTTATAGGCAATTTTAAGTTTGCCAGCAGGTGGCGCTATAACTGTATCGAGTTATTGGCATGTAAACATGTTCAGGTCAGGACACTTATCAAATGTGTGAGTTTTGAGGCAGATGGGATCATGCATGCCTGAGTTATAACAACTTGATGTTTGGTGGCGAATCATCAAAGTTTGCGAGTCCGCCACGGACACGGCCATCGATGAAAACTCTAGACCTTCACAATATATCATTGATACTGTTTTCAGATGACACCACTCAAATTTGGTGCTGATATGATAAAATTTGTGGGAGGAGTTTGTTTTGCTGTAAATCATGTCATTTCCTGTAGCCAGCAGGTGGCGCTATAACTGTATCGGGATATTGGCATGTAAACGTGTTCAGGTCAGGACGGTTATCAAGCGTGTGAATTTTGAGGCAGATCGGATAATGCATGCCTGAGTTATAACAACTTGATGTTTCGTGGCGAGTCGTCAAAATTTACGAGGCCGCCACGGACACGCCCATCGACGAAAACTCTAAAGCTTCGCAATTTAACATTGCCAAGGTCTTTAGATGACATAACCCAATTTTGGTGTCGATCGGATGAAATCCCTAGGAGGAGTTCGTTAAAGTACAACGCCTGGAAATGGCAAAAACGCCACTTTTTCGCCGCAGGAAGCTATAAATATCCGACTTCCTGTTGGGTTTGAGATATCGCTCCTTGAGACTTTTTTGTAGGTCTTGGCATGTTTGAGGTGTGTGCCAATTTTCGTGCATGTGCGTGATTCGTGGCTCGGGGGCTTGTCCGTATCAATTTTCTAGGTGGCGCTGTCGAGTCATTTTGCCACGCCCACTTCCGAAGCCTATAACAAACGTAAATTTTCGCCACTTCTGGGGCGTGTGCAAATTTTCGTGAGTTTTCGGGCACGTTTAGACCCTCAAAATCGCGATTCATTCGGGAGAAGAATAATAAGAATAATAATAATAATAATAATAATAATAATAATAATAATAAACGGAGCAATTCCAATAGGGCCTTGCACCGTTCGGTGCTCGGTCCCTAATTAAAGCTGCAAGCAGCGATGATAGGGACCTCGCACACGGGCTCACCGCCGCCCGGTGGCCGTAGGACGACAGAGAACCGCGAACAATAATAATTTAGGCCGATACATAAAAAAAAAAATCGGAGAAAATCACAGATTTATGCCAAACTTGCTCCCGTCAGCAGGTGGCGCTATGACTGTGATTCAATATTTTTATGTAGATGTATTCAGGAGTGGAATTTTATCAACCATGTGAATTTTCAGGCAGATCGGACATTGTTTGGCTGAGTTATAGGCAATTTTACTGTTGCCACCAGGTGGCGCTATGACTTTGACTCAATATTGGCATGTAGATGTCTTCAGGAGAGCAATCTTATTAACCATGTGAAGTTTTAGGCAGATCGGATATTGTTTGGCTGAGTTATAGGCAATTTTAAGTTTGCCAGCAGGTGGCGCTATAACTTTATCGAGTTATTGGCATGTAAACATGTTCAGGTCAGGACACTTATCAAATGTGTGAGTTTTGAGGCAGATCGGATCATGCATACCTGAGTTATAACAACTTGATGTTTGGTGGCGAATCATCAAAGTTTGCGAGTCTGCCACGGACACGCCCATCGAAGAAAACTCTAGACCTTCACAATATATCATCGATACTGCTTTCAGATGACACCACTCAAATTTGGTGCTGATATCATGAAATTTGTGGGAGGAGTTTGTTTCACTGTAAATCATGTCATTTCCTGTAGCCAGCAGGTGGCGCTATAACTGTATCGGGATATTGGCATGTAAACGTGTTCAGGTCAGGATGGTTATCAAACGTGTGAATTTTGAGGCAGATCGGATAATGCATGCCTGAGTTATAACAACTTGATGTTTCGTGGCGAGTCGTCAAAATTTACGAGGCCGCCACGGACACGCCCATCGCCGAAAACTCTAAAGCTTCGCAATTTAACATCGCCAAGGCCTTTAGATGACATAACCCAATTTTGGTGTCGATCGGATGAAATCCCTAGGAGGAGTTCGTTAAAGTACAACGCCTGGAAATGGCAAAAACGCCACTTTTTCGCCGCAGGAAGCTAAAAATATACCACTTCCTGTTGGGTTTGAGATTTCGCTCCAAGAGACTTTTTCGTAGGTTTTGGCATGTTTGACGTGTGTGCCAAGTTTCGTGCGTGTGCGAGATTCGTAGCTCGGGGGCCTGTCCGTTTAATTTTTATAGGTGGCACCAGCAGGTGGCGCTATAACTGTATCGAGATATTGGCATGTAAGCGTGTTCAGGTCAGGACGGTGATCAAATGTGTGAGTTTTGAGGCTGATCGGATCATGCATGCCTGAGTTATAACAACTTCCTGTTTCGTGGCGAACCATCAAAGTTTGCGAGGCCGCCACGGACACACCCATCGACGAAAACTCTGGACCTTCACAATATATGATCGCTAGAGTGTTCAGAGGACACCTCTCAAATTTGGTGCTGATATGACCAAATTTGTGGGAGGAGTTTGTTACAATGTAAAATCATGTCATTTCCTGTAGCCAGCAGGTGGCGCTATAACTGTATCGGGATATTGGCATGTAAACGTGTTCAGGTCAGGACGGTTATCAAACGTGTGAATTTTGAGGCTGATCGGATAATGCATGCCTGAGTTATAACGACTTCCTGTTTCGTGGCGAGTCGTCAAAGTTTGCGAGGCCGCCACGGACACGCCCATCGACGAAAACTCTAAAGCTTCGCAATTTAACATCGCCAAGGCCTTTAGATGACATAACCCAATTTTGGTGTCGATCGGATGAAATCCCTAGGAGGAGTTCGTTAAAATACAACGCCTGGAAATGGCAAAAACGCCACTTTTTCGCCGCAGGAAGCTGTAAATATCCGACTTCCTGTTGGGTTTGAGATATCGCTCCTTGAGACTTTTTCGTAGGTCTTGGCATGTTTGAGGTGTGTGCCAATTTTCGTGCATGTGCGTGATTCGTGTGTCGGGGGCTTGTCCGTATCAATTTTCTAGGTGGCGCTGTCGAGTCATTTTGCCACGCCCATTTCCGAGACCCATATCAGCCGACCATTTACGCCGCGTTTGATGTGTGTGCAAAGTTTCGTGACTTTTCGAGCACGTTTAGACCCTCAAAAGTGCCCCGATTAGGGGCGGAATAATAATAATAATAATAATAATAATAAAAAACGGAGCAATTCCAATAGGGCCTTGCACCGTTTGGTGCTCGGTCCCTAATTAAAGCTGCAAGCAGCGATGATAGGGACCTCGCACCCGGGCTCACCGCTGCCCGGAGGCTGTAGGACGACAGAGAACCGCGAACAATAATAATTTAGGCCGATACATAAAAAAATCTGAGAAAATCACAGATTTATGCCAAACTTGCTCCCGTCAGCAGGTGGCGCTATGAATGTGACTCAACATTTTCATGTAGATGTCTTCAGGAGAGGGTTTTAATCAACCATGTGAAATTTCAGGCAGATCGGACATTGAGTTATAGGCAATTTTACTGTTGCCACCAGGTGGCGCTATAACTGTATCAGGATATTGGCTCATAAACATGTTCAGGTCATGACTCTTATCAAATGTGTGAACTTTGAGGCAGATCGGATCATGCATGCCTGAGTTATAGGCAATTTTACTGTTGCCACCAGGTGGCGCTATGACTGTGAATCAATATTGGCATGTTGATGTCTTCAGGAGAGGAATCTTATCAACCATGTGAAGTTTTAGGCAGATCGGATATTGTTTGGCTGAGTTATAGGCATTTTTAAGTTTGCCAGCAGGTGGCGCTATAACTTTATCGAGTTATTGGCATGTAAACATGTTCAGGTCAGGACACTTATCAAATGTGTGAGTTTTGAGGCAGATGGGATCATGCATGCCTGAGGTATAACAACTTGATATTTGGTGGCGAATCATCAAAGTTTGCGAGTCCGCCACGGACACGGCCAAGTCAATTTGCCACGCCCACTTCCGAAACCTATAATAAACGTAAATTTTCGCCACTTCTGGGGCGTGTGCAAATTTTCGTGAGTTTTCGGGCATGTTTAGACCCTCAAAATCGCGATTCATTCGGGAGAAGAATAAGAATAATAATAATAATAATAATAATAATAATAATAAACGGAGCAATTCCAATAGGGCCTTGCACCGTTCGGTGCTCGGTCCCTAATTAAAGCTGCAAGCAGCGATGATAGGGACCTCGCACACGGGCTCACCGCCGCCCGGTGGCCGTAGGACGACAGAGAACCGCGAACAATAATAATTTAAGCCGATACATAAAAAAATCTGAGAAAATCACAGATTTATGCTATACTTGCTCCCGTCAGCAGGTGGCGCTATGACTGTGACTCAAGATTGGCATGTAGATGTCTTCAGTAGTGGAAACTCATTAAACATGTGAAGTTTCAGCCTGATCGGACATAGTGTGGATGAGTTATAAGCCAAACTACCTACTGTCAGCAGGTGGCGCTATGACTGTGACTCAAGATTGGCATGTAGATGTCTTCAGTAGTGGAAACTCATCAAACATGTGAAGTTTCAGCCTGATCGGACATTGTGTGGATGAGTTATAAGCCAAACTACCTACTGTCAGCAGGTGGCGCTATGACTGTGACTCAATATTGGCATGTAGATGTCTTCAGGAGATGAGTCTTAACAACCATGTGAAGTTTCAGGCAGATCAGACATTGTTTGGCTGAGTTATAGGCAATTTTATTGTTGCCAGCAGGTGGCGCTATAACTGTAACTCAATATTGGCATTTAGTTGTCTTCAAGAGTGGATTTTAATCAACCATGTGAATTTTCAGGCCGATCGGACATTGTGTGGCTGAGTTATAGGCAATTTTACTGTTCCCAGCAGGTGGCGCTATAACTTTAACTGGATATTGATATGTAAACATGTTCAGGTCAGGACGGTTATCAATTGTGTGAATTTTGAGGCAGATCGGATCATGTATGCCTGAGTTATAATGACTTCCTGTTTTGTGGCGAATTGTTAAAGTTTGCGAGGCCGCCACGGACACGCCCATCGAGTAAAACTCTAAAGCTTCGCAATTTAACATCGCCAAGGCCTTTATATGACAAAACCCAATTTTGGTGTCGATCGGATGAAATCCCTAGGAGGAGTTCATTAAAGTACAAAGCCTGGAAATGGCAAAAACGCCACGTTTTTGCCGCAGGAAGCTAAAAATATACAACTTCCTGTTGGGTTTGAGATTTCGCTCCAAGAGACTTTTTCGTAGGTTTTGGCATGTTTGACGTGTGTGCGAAGTTTCGTGCGTGTGCGAGATTCGTAGCTCGGGGGCCTGTCCGTTTAATTTTTATAGGTGGCGCCAGCAGGTGGCGCTATAACTGTATCGGGATATTGGCATGTAAGCGTGTTTAGGTCAGGTTGGTGATCAAATGTGTGAGTTTTGAGGCTGATCGGATCATGCATGCCTGAGTTATAACAACTTCCTGTTTCGTGGCGAACCATCAAAGTTTGCGAGGCCGCCACGGACACACCCATCGACGAAAACTCTGGACCTTCACAATATATCATCGCTAGAGTGTTCAGAGGACACCTCTCAAATTTGGTGCTGATATGACCAAATTTGTGGGAGGAGTTTGTTACAATGTAAAATCATGTCATTTCCTGTAGCCAGCAGGTGGCGCTATAACTGTATCGGGATATTGGCATGTAAACGTGTTCAGGTCAGGACGGTTATCAAACGTGTGAATTTTGAGGCTGATCGGATAATGCATGCCTGAGTTATAACAACTTGATGTGTCATGGCGAGTCGTCAAAGTTTGCGAGGCCGCCACGGACACGCCCATCGACGAAAACTCTAAAGCTTCGCAATTTAACATCGCCAAGGCCTTTAGATGACATAACCCAATTTTGGTGTCGATCGGATGAAATTCCTAGGAGGAGTTCGTTAAAATACAACGCCTGGAAATGGCAAAAAGGCCACTTTTTCGCCGCAGGAAGCTGTAAATATCCGACTTCCTGTTGGGTTTGAGATATCGCTCCTTGAGACTTTTTCGTAGGTCTTGGCATGTTTGAGGTGTGTGCCAATTTTCGTGCATGTGCGTGATTCGTGTGTCGGGGGCTTGTCCGTATCAATTTTCTAGGTGGCGCTGTCGAGTCATTTTGCCACGCCCACTTCCGAGACCCATATGAGCCGACCATTTACACCGCGTTTGATGTGTGTGCAAAGTTTCGTGACTTTTCGAGCACGTTTAGACCCTCAAAAGTGCCCCGATTAGGGGCGGAATAATAATAATAATAATAATTAAAGCTGCAAGCAGCGATGATAGGGACCTCGCACACGGGCTCACCGCCACCCGGTGGCCGTAGGACGACAGAGAACCGCGAACAATAATAATTAAAGCTGATATATATAAAAAACCTGAGAAAATCAAGGATTTATGCCATACTTGCTCCTGTCAGCAGGTGGCGCTATGACTGTGACTCAATATTTTCATGTAGATGTCTTCAGGAGTGGAATTTTATCAACCATGTGAATTTTCAGGCAGATCGGACTTTGTTTGGCTGAGTTATAGGCAATTTTACTGTTGCAAGCAGGTGGCGCTATAATTGTGACTCAATATTGGCATGTAGTTGTCTTGAGGAGTGGATTTTAATCAACCATGTGAATTTTCAGGCAGATCGGACATTGTGTGGTTGAATTATAGGAAATTTTGCCGTTGCCAGCAGGTGGCGCTATGACTGTGACTCAATATTGATATGTAGATGTCTTCAGGAGAGGATTTTAATCAACCATGTGAATTTTCAGGCAGATCGGACATTGTGTGGCTGAGTTATAGGCAATTTTACTGTTCCCAGCAGGTGGCGCTATAACTTTAACTGGATATTGATATGTAAACATGTTCAGGTCAGGACGGTTATCAATTGTGTGAATTTTGAGGCAGATCGGATCATGCATGCCTGAGGTATAATGACTTCTTGTTTTGTGGCGAATCGTCAAAGTTTGTGAGGCCGCCACGGACACGCCCATCGAGTAAAACTCTAAAGCTTCGCAATTTAACATCGCCAAGGCCTTTAGATGACAAAACCCAATTTTGGTGTCGATCGGATGAAATCCCTAGGAGGAGTTCGTTAAAGTACAACGCCTGGAAATGGCAAAAACGCCACTTTTTCGCCGCAGGAAGCTAAAAATATACGACTTCCTGTTGGGTTTGAGATTTCGCTCCAAGAGACTTTTTCGTAGGTTTTGGCATGTTTGACGTATGTGCCAAGTTTCGTGCATGTGCGAGATTCGTAACTCGGGGGCCTGTCCATTTAATTTTTATAGGTGGCGCCAGCAGGTGGCGCTATAACTGTATCGGGATATTGGCATGTAAGCGTGTTTAGGTCAGGTTGGTGATCAAATGTGTGAGTTTTGAGGCTGATCGGATCATGCATGCCTGAGTTATAACAACTTCCTGTTTCGTGGCGATCCATCAAAGTTTGCGAGGCCGCCACGGACACACCCATCGACGAAAACTCTGGACCTTCACAATATATCATCGCTAGAGTGTTCAGAGGACACCTCTCAAATTTGGTGCTGATATGACCAAATTTGTGGGAGGAGATTGTTACAATGTAAAATCATGTCATTTCCTGTAGCCAGCAGGTGGCGCTATAACTGTATCGGGATATTGGCATGTAAACGTGTTCAGGTCAGGACGGTTATCAAACGTGTGAATTTTGAGGCTGATCGGATAATGCATGCCTGAGTTATAACAACTTGATGTTTCGTGGCGAGTCGTCAAAGTTTGCGAGGCCGCCACGGACACGCCCATCGACGAAAACTCTAAAGCTTCGCAATTTAACATCGCCAAGGCCTTTAGATGACATAACCCAATTTTGGTGTCGATCGGATGAAATCCCTAGGAGGAGTTCGTTAAAATACAACGCCTGGAAATGGCAAAAAGGCCACTTTTTCGCCGCAGGAAGCTGTAAATATCCGACTTCCTGTTGGGTTTGAGATATCGCTCCTTGAGACTTTTTCGTAGGTCTTGGCATGTTTGAGGTGTGTGCCAATTTTCGTGCATGTGCGTGATTCGTGTGTCGGGGGCTTGTCCGTATCAATTTTCTAGGTGGCGCTGTCGAGTCATTTTGCCACGCCCACTTCCGAGACCCATATCAGCCGACCATTTACGCCGCGTTTGATGTGTGTGCAAAGTTTCGTGACTTTTCGAGCACGTTTAGACCCTCAAAAGTGCCCCGATTAGGGGCGGAATAATAATAATAATTAAAGCTGCAAGCAGCGATGATAGGGACCTCGCACACGGGCTCACCGCCGCCCGGTGGCCGTAGGATGACAGAGAACCGCGAACAATAATAATTTAAGCCGATACATAAAAAAATCTGAGAAAATCACAGATTTATGCCATACTTGCTCCCGTCAGCAGGTGGCGCTATGACTGTGACTCAATATTGGCATGTAGATGTCTTCAGTAGTGGAAACTCATCAAACATGTGAAGTTTCAGCCTGATCGGACATTGTGTGGATGAGTTATAAGCCAAACTACCTACTGTCAGCAGGTGGCGCTATGACCGTTACTCAATATTGGCATGTAGATGTCTTCAGGAGATGAGTCTTAACAACCATGTGAAGTTTCAGGCAGATCGGACATTGTTAGGCTGAGTTATAGGCAATTTTATTGTTGACAGCAGGTGGCGCTATAACTGTGACTCAATATTGCCATGTAGTTGTCTTCAGGAGTGGATTTTAATCAACCATGTGAATTTTCAGGCCGATCGGACATTGTGTGGCTGAGTTATAGGCAATTTTACTGTTCCCAGCAGGTGGCGCTATAACTTTAACTGGATATTGATATGTAAACATGTTCAGGTCAGGACGGTTATCAATTGTGTGAATTTTGAGGCAGATCGGATCATGTATGCCTTAGTTATAATGACTTCCTGTTTTGTGGCGAATCGTCAAAGTTTGCGAGGCCGCCACGGACACGCCCATCGAGTAAAACTCTAAAGCTTCGCAATTTAACATCGCCAAGGCCTTTAGATGACAAAACCCAATTTTGGTGTCGATCGGATGAAATCCCTAGGAGGAGTTCGTTAAAGTACAACGCCTGGAAATGGCAAAAACGCCACTTTTTCGCCGCAGGAAGCTAAAAATATACGACTTCCTGTTGGGTTTGAGATTTCGCTCCAAGAGACTTTTTCGTAGGTTTTGGCATGTTTGACGTGTGTGCCAAGTTTCGTGTGTGTGCGAGATTCGTAGCTCGGGGGCCTGTCCGTTTAATTTTTATAGGTGGCGCCAGCAGGTGGCGCTATACCTGTATCGGGATATTGGCATGTAAGCGTGTTCAGGTCAGGACGGTGATCAAATGTGTGAGTTTTAGGGCTGATCGGATCATGCATGCCTGAGTTATAACAACTTCCTGTTTCGTGGCGAACCATCAAAGTTTGCGAGGCCGCCACGGACACACCCATCGACGAAAACTCTGGACCTTCACAATATATCATCGCTAGAGTGTTCAGAGGACACCTCTCAAATTTGGTGCTGATATGACCAAATTTGTGGGAGGAGTTTGTTACAATGTAAAATCATGTCATTTCCTGTAGCCAGCAGGTGGCGCTATAACTGTATCGGGATATTGGCATGTAAACGTGTTCAGGTCAGGACGGTTATCAAACGTGTGAATTTTGAGGCTGATCGGATAATGCATGCCTGAGTTATAACAACTTGATGTTTCGTGGCGAGTCGTCAAAGTTTGCGAGGCCGCCACGGACACGCCCATCGACGAAAACTCTAAAGCTTCGCAATTTAACATCGCCAAGGCCTTTAGATGACATAACCCAATTTTGGTGTCGATCGGATGAAATCCCTAGGAGGAGTTCGTTAAAATACAACGCCTGGAAATGGCAAAAAGGCCACTTTTTCGCCGCAGGAAGCTGTAAATATCCGACTTCCTGTTGGGTTTGAGATATCGCTCCTTGAGACTTTTTCGTAGGTCTTGGCATGTTTGAGGTGTGTGCCAATTTTCGTGCATGTGCGTGATTCGTGTGTCGGGGGCTTGTCCGTATCAATTTTCTAGGTGGCGCTGTCGAGTCATTTTGCCACGCCCACTTCCGAGACCCATATCAGCCGACCATTTACGCCGCGTTTGATGTGTGTGCAAAGTTTCGTGACTTTTCGAGCACGTTTAGACCCTCAAAAGTGCCCCGATTAGGGGCGGAATAATAATAATAATTAAAGCTGCAAGCAGCGATGATAGGGACCTCGCACACGGGCTCACCGCCGCCCGGTGGCCGTAGGATGACAGAGAACCGCGAACAATAATAATTTAAGCCGATACATAAAAAAATCTGAGAAAATCACAGATTTATGCCATACTTGCTCCCGTCAGCAGGTGGCGCTATGACTGTGACTCAATATTGGCATGTAGATGTCTTCAGTAGTGGAAACTCATCAAACATGTGAAGTTTCAGCCTGATCGGACATTGTGTGGATGAGTTATAAGCCAAACTACCTACTGTCAGCAGGTGGCGCTATGACCGTTACTCAATATTGGCATGTAGATGTCTTCAGGAGATGAGTCTTAACAACCATGTGAAGTTTCAGGCAGATCGGACATTGTTAGGCTGAGTTATAGGCAATTTTATTGTTGACAGCAGGTGGCGCTATAACTGTGACTCAATATTGCCATGTAGTTGTCTTCAGGAGTGGATTTTAATCAACCATGTGAATTTTCAGGCCGATCGGACATTGTGTGGCTGAGTTATAGGCAATTTTACTGTTCCCAGCAGGTGGCGCTATAACTTTAACTGGATATTGATATGTAACATGTTCAGGTCAGGACGGTTATCAATTGTGTGAATTTTGAGGCAGATCGGATCATGTATGCCTTAGTTATAATGACTTCCTGTTTTGTGGCGAATCGTCAAAGTTTGCGAGGCCGCCACGGACACGCCCATCGAGTAAAACTCTAAAGCTTCGCAATTTAACATCGCCAAGGCCTTTAGATGACAAAACCCAATTTTGGTGTCGATCGGATGAAATCCCTAGGAGGAGTTCGTTAAAGTACAACGCCTGGAAATGGCAAAAACGCCACTTTTTCGCCGCAGGAAGCTAAAAATATACGACTTCCTGTTGGGTTTGAGATTTCGCTCCAAGAGACTTTTTCGTAGGTTTTGGCATGTTTGACGTGTGTGCCAAGTTTCGTGTGTGTGCGAGATTCGTAGCTCGGGGGCCTGTCCGTTTAATTTTTATAGGTGGCGCCAGCAGGTGGCGCTATACCTGTATCGGGATATTGGCATGTAAGCGTGTTCAGGTCAGGACGGTGATCAAATGTGTGAGTTTTAGGGCTGATCGGATCATGCATGCCTGAGTTATAACAACTTCCTGTTTCGTGGCGAACCATCAAAGTTTGCGAGGCCGCCACGGACACACCCATCGACGAAAACTCTGGACCTTCACAATATATCATCGCTAGAGTGTTCAGAGGACACCTCTCAAATTTGGTGCTGATATGACCAAATTTGTGGGAGGAGTTTGTGACAATGTAAAATTATGTCATTTCCTGTAGCCAGCAGGTGGCGCTATAACTGTATCGAGATATTGGCATGTAAACGTGTTCAGGTCAGGACGGTTATCAAACGTGTGAATTTTGAGGCTGATCGGATAATGCATGCCTGAGTTATAACGACTTCCTGTTTCGTGGCGAGTCGTCAAAGTTTGCGAGGCCGCCACGGACACGCCCATCGACGAAAACTCTAAAGCTTCGCAATTTAACATCGCCAAGGCCTTTAGATGACATAACCCAATTTTGGTGTCGATCGGATTAAATCCCTAGGAGGAGTTCGTTAAAGTACAACGCCTGAAAATGGCAAAAACGCCACTTTTTCGCCGCAGGAAGCTATAAATATCCGACTTCCTGTTGGGTTTGAGATATCGCTTCTTGAGACTTTTTTGTAGGTCTTGGCATGTTTGAGGTGTGTGCCAATTTTCGTGCATGTGCGTGATTCGTGGTTCGGGGGCTCGTCCGTATCAATTTTCTAGGTGGCGCTGTCGAGTCATTTTGCCACGCCCACTTTCGAGACCCCTATCAGCCGACCATTTACGCCGCGTTTGATGTGTGTGCAAAATTTCGTGAGTTTTCGAGCACGTTTAGACCCTCAAAAGTGCCCCGATTAGGGGCGGAATAATAATAATAATAATAATAATAATAATAATAATAATAATAATAAAAAACGGAGCAATTCCAATAGGGCCTTGCACCGTTTGGTGCTCGGTCCCTAATAATAATAAACGGAGCAATTCCAATAGGGCCTTGCACCGTTTGGTGCTCGGTCCCTAATAACATTCCCTACAAACCAGTGTGCTCAGGCTGGACTGGGCCGAAAACCCCTGTGGGGAAAGGCACCCAGTCGATCCCCTAATTGACGTTTGGGCAACCACAACATGTCAGCTGAGTCAATCACACTGAAATGATCTAGACTACAAACATTTCAGTAATCAAAATTTAAATCTTAACACATTTTCAAACAGCAAATTTCTCAAACATCAATATCTAAAAAACACATAACTTGTTATGAATCAGCATCTGCAAAGAAGCACAGTTATTGGGGAAAAACAACATTTATAAGTCATATTCCTCCTCCTCTTCCTCCTCATCATTATTTCCAGGAGATATCAGCAGAGGCATTGTGTAAGGGGGTGGAGCTCCATCTTTCTTTTCAATTACTGCTATTATCACCCTGTTACACAATGTTCTGATACAAGGGATGCAACAACATCCACAGGTCACTATTATGGCCACAAATGTAGCTATAGAGATCAAAATTGATGTAAACATGGTTTTATATTTTCCAAACACACCGGTCAGCCAATCATCAAATGGGTTATTTACACCAGAGTGTTCTGCCATTGTTTTAGGAAGGGTTTTTAACCCTTCTAAAGCCCTCATTACTGATCCGTCTGGGCGGTATTATTGGTAATAAAAGTGCAGCAAAATCTTGGAACATGGCACCCCTTTTCCGCCAATAGCATGTCTAGTGCTATTCTATTTTGTATTGCCATTAATGAGGTTGGGCCAATTGTTCCAATAATCCTTTTACGGCATCTTGTGTCAGATTTGCCAATCTCATCACATTATAGTGCACATAATTTATTCTATCCACATTTTACTTGGGGTGACCGGGAATAGGGCTGAAATTATTGGGATATTCTCGAACCCGGCAGCAATTTGGTCTACTAGTTTTGTATTCATCAGGGACTCCTCTTCGGACTCCTATTGAATCTATATAGGTTGGGGAATTTGTGGTTAAGTCAAACGTTGCGTCCCTTTTTCTTCTCCCAGCTATACTTTCACCCCTTCCCTCTCATCTCTTGCCAATCAGTGTTACTGGTGCTGCCAACCTAACCATTGCACATATACCTTCCGTAGTTTTCTCTTATCCCGTGATATCTAAAATATCTTCAGGAGTTAATTTGGTGTAATCCATTTCTATTACAACCCTTTGACCTCTAATTTCTCTACTATGATCTCTGATTGTGGTCATATAGTCATTGTCTTGTTTCTATCTATTACATTGACCTTATCTAAAAACTCAACTTCTATGATTCCCAGGGGGTCAGTTCCTGATATCTCAACTCCTAATAGTATATGGAGAAACTTAGGCGGATTGTTTTTCCCAGCATAATGGGTCTTATCTAGGGGGTATCCTGTCCACTCCCCTATTGACATAGTAATAGGGTTCTGGGTAGGACTATAATCCCTTTGTATTTTCAGTTTTCTCCACTCGTTTTTAAAATTCCCTAACCATGTTGGGTTTGGCGTCCATTTCCCTGTGTACCCCACTACTTGATCCCACCCTCTACACCACTTATTATCCGCTTTACCGATCGTGTTACACCATGCATTCATAGTCTGATCAAAACAAACATATACGTCATATCCTCGCCACGAACTATTGTGTCCCCCACAGTCAATTACCTGACATAGATCAAATGTGTAAGATGTCGTCTCTCCCTTTACATATTCTATGGACAGCCCTCCATAATACTTGGAACACCTGTTTTCTTCCCCTAGGGATCTATTTACTCTGGTTGGTTTTACAGTTGAAGTTTCATTCCTGTTGTGACTTTTTCCTACTCCTAGAATTGTCCCCACTATTATCAGTGTTAATATCCCCACTATCCCCAGTAGTTTCCAGTTTTCCCACAACTTGACCCTCATGTTTTATTGATATTGACTTATTATTCAATTCTGATCCTCACTTTATTTTATTTTTCACAGCGTTATTGTGTTAACAGTAAATAATATATAATCAATATCAAAGCTACAATAAAAATAGCAAGCACAGTAAACTTAATCTAACGTACTGTATAAACTGAAATGGTTATATTCTGGCCTTTAAATGTCTTTTCAATAATGTGGAGAACTCTATAGAATTCCAACTTGTCCAAACCACACCCCAGCCGGGCTATTGACAATCTGGTGATGTGTAATTTGTCACACCACGTTCTCATGCAGATTAGACTGCTCTCAAAGTCCTCATATGTGGGTAGGTCTCTGGCAAGTGTTTTTGTGATCAGGTGGAGAACTATTCTGTCTGCCTCGTGAGTTATAGCACAGTCACCTTTCGTTTTCCTCTGGGCCTTTACCTTGTCAACCCCATATCTTTCTCTGAATTTTTTCGCTATGCCCGCTCCAAATGCACAGTCTGCACTGACACAATGGGCTACAGCTTCTCCTTTAGGGGCTGTGAATAAATCCCCAGTTTTGTGGACCACCTGCAACGTTTGTAGGTTACTTTGTGATGGATGAAAACTTTTATCGTATGTATGTGTTTGTGTGTCACCTCCTTTTGTGGTACCCTCACTCCCTCCTGCACCTCCTGTGGTATCCTCCCTCTCTTGGACCTGCGAAGCAAGGTCCACTCTGGTGTCGTCCAACGATCTGGACGGTGGGTCCGCCGGACAGCACTGGCTCAGATGGTACCAAGTGTCACCTTTTCCTGCAAGACGAACACAGTGAGAGGTGCGTGCAATTACCTTAATTGGAGCAGATCAGCGAGGGTCTTTCCATTTACGCCTGTAGATTTTCAACCTCACCCAGTCCCAAGTTCGGTCAGGTAGGGGTGCTGGATATTCATGTCCCCTAAAATCAGTTGGTAACATTTTGTCAAAAGATTCAATTAGAGCAGTCAATTTGTCAAAGTAAATTTTGTGTGATAACGGTTGTACTGGTTCCAATTGTAGTGGGGTCAATGGGCCAGGAAATTGGCGACCAGTCAACAGTTCAAAGGGCGTGTATCCTGTTGCCCTACTCACAGAG
>NW_026613794.1:22500-36946 GCF_903798145.1 Danio aesculapii | reverse complement strand
ACCTATGTTAAAGCTTTAAAAATAATGAAGCCTGCTGAAAAATCCATCTTAAACCAGCCTAGGCTGGTTGGCTGGTTTTAGCTGTTCGGCCAGCCTGGTTTTAGAGAGGTTTTGGCCATTTCCAGGCTGGTTTCCAGTCATTTCCAGCCTGGTCTTACCTGGTCAGGTTGGAAAATGACCAGCTAAATCCAGCTAAAACCAGCTTGATCAGCCTGGTTTAAGCTGGACATAGCTGGTTTTGGCTGGGCTCCCAGCCTGACTAGGTGGTCAAGCTGGTTTTAGCTGGTCATTTTCCAGCCTGACCAGCTAAGATCAGGCTGGAAATGGCCAAAACCCCTCTAAAACCAGGCTGGTCAACCAGCTAAAACCAGCCAACCAGCCTAGGCTGGTTTAAGCTGGATTTTTCAGCAGGGAAGGGTGAGAAGGCTTAACAATTGTATGATTAGTTTCAAGAATATGGTTTTATTTCACCCCTTACAAAGAAAAAAGTATCTGGATGCAGCCTTTAAGATGCAAGCTGAGATTGCACTTCTCAGCGATGCAATGTCAGACACGATGCACTCAATGGAGCTAGTGACGTCACTGTGAGGGGTAGGGTTAGGTGAGCCCATTAAAAAGCATTGGATGCAGCTCAGATTGCTCTGCACCAAGTATGCAGAAAGACCCCCAGGGTTGCCAGGTTTTCTCAACAAAACTAGACCAAAATATATCGAAACTCTAAAGATCCTGACGGATCACTGTATGCATTATTTACGGTTTCTTATTTGAAAACTGTATTATTATTCTGCTATTGTAAAAAAATCCAACCTTAAAGGTCCTTAAATGTTTGACGTAATCTTAACCGAAACATGAATAGAGGTCGGGACATAGTATAGCTCCTCCCTTTTTAACAAAATAGCTAATAGACTGATTTCACTCAGCTGCCATTTTAAAGGCAAAATCGAGGCTACGGTGGGGAGAAACCCGGAAGTATCGCCTGAGTCACACAGGAACGTTGTGTACCTGGCTGTATATCATATCAGCGAAGAGAAAGTGACACAAATTCATAATTTCACCGCCTTCCGAGTGACCCGACGGTCCGTTCTGAATGAAAAGTGAAAATATAAAGGGATATCAGAGCTCATTTTCAGCTAAGTTAAGGGAAATGGCACTAGTAAGCTAACGTTTTCTTTCCCAAACCATTTATCAAACATAAGTTAGTGAACTGATTCTTTCACTATATTAGACTTGTCACGAAACTGAATTTAACACACTCATTTCATTGAGGGTTGGTTTAGGGTTCGGGTTAGGGCTAGGGGTAGGCCGTAGAAACTATCATTAACCTGACAGAAAAACAATGGAAATCTATAATGTCCTCACTAAGATAGTGAAACAAACCTGTGTGTGTGTGTGTGTGTGTGTGTATACAGGTTTAGCTATACTTGTGAGGGCACAATTGTCATCACTTATATAGTGAGGAATCAAAACGACCCACTAGTGGACACACTAATTTAAAGTGTTTATAAAACAACCAGATGTTTAATTAGTATCTAATGATGTGTTCGCTTAGGGTTCGGGTTAGGGCTAGGGCTAGGGGTAGGCCATAGTCACTATCATTTACCTGACAGAAAAACAATGGAAGTCTGTAATGTCCTCACTATGATATTGAAACAAACCTGTGTGTGTGTGTATACAGGTTTAGCTATACTCGTGAGGGCACAATTGTCGTCACTTATATAGTGAGATATCAAAACGACCCACTAGTGGACACACTAATCTAAAGTGTTTATTAAACAACCAGATGTTTAATTAGTATCTAATCATGTGTTGGTTTAGGGTTCGGATTAGGGCTAGGGGTAGGCCATAGTGACTATCATTAACCTGAAAGAAAAACAATGGAAGTCTGTAATGTCCTCACTAAGATAGTGAAACAAACCTGTGTGTGTGAGTGTGTGTGTGTGTGTCCATCAGTCAGCTGGTGTACTGGGCATCTGTCAGCCGGTATGATCAGTCAGTGTGTGTCTGCTCACCGTGTGTAATGATGGACAGAAGCAGCCAGAGCGTTTCCTGAACCTCCCGGGAGAATTCCCAGAGGAGTCTGAATGGCCTTCTCCCAATCTGGCCTCTCCATCAGCCCGTTCACCACCTACAGCACATACACACACAGGTTTGTTTTAGTGAACTGTGGGGACACTCCATAGCTTTCTATTGTTTTTATATGGTACAAACTGTAGTTTCTATCAACTGAAACCCAACAACCACAGGATACTGAGTGCATGCTCACTTAAACTTTAAATAAACTAATTACATAATTAACAAAGTAATTCTGAATGATTTTTAAGTCTTTTGAAAAATACACATGTGCAATGTCCTCATAAGTCACCTTCTCCTTATAGCACCAGACATCCCAAGTCTTCCGGAAGTTCCGGGAGTCTCCTGCAAATGCATAGAGACTCCCGGATGCCTGCAAAACCAATGATAATCTCCCGGAAATCGTGTGTCTCCCACAAAATCATCTCTGTCTCTCCCGGAAATGACTTTTCCCAACTTGGGATGTTTGTAATTCCTGCGTCATACTCATATCATTATACAAGTTTGTGTCCTCCTCATGTCACAAACACGCACACACCTCAAAGAGCAGCCCGTCTCCAGACAGGATGATCAGGGCGTCCCACTGCGACAGGTCTGTGCTCCTCACCAGATCCCGGGCATGATTCTGATGCTCTAAACACAAACACCATCAGTAAACACACTTCATTATACACACAAGACCATGAGTAAATACACACACTGCAATATAAACACAAAACATCATCAGTAAATCACTTAACCCTTGTGTGCTGTTTATATTGACTACCCTTTCGTTATGTTGGGGCCTGTTTTTGCCCCATTGGCTTCCATTGCATTTTCATTTTTTGATTGCAAAGCCGTGGCTGCATATATATATATATATATATCGTGCGTTCTTGATTTTTGCTGGTTTTGCCTATTGGGAAGAGGTAAATGTGTAATTTCCTTACATATTTTACACACATTATGTTTTTAAATTGGTGTAAAAAGAGCCACGAACATAATGGAAAGGTAGTAAGTTTGCAGAGAGTGTATTGTTGAATATTTCAACATTTTCAAAGCATTTTCCCAAAATATGTGTCAAAATAAGATTTGTGACCAAAAATCTGTCCATTTGCTGAAACACAGAGAAAGTTGAGGCCAAATTAAGACTCAAAATCACCCCAGAGTGGATGAAAACATCCCCAACAGCACACAAGGGGTTAATTAAATCACTTAATAATTAAAAAAATGCACTTTATTCTTAATTCACCTTATTCATGTGACCATTTCAAAAACATTTTCATTTAAATTCACTTTCGCCTCTCAGTCCTATTCACAACAACCACCTGTTTTTTTTTGCCATCTGCAATTGACCAATCCTTTAAAACAGGGGTGTCCAAACTCGGTCCTGTAGGACTGGTGTCCTGGAGAGTTTAGCTCCAACCAGGGGAGTAGCGGACATTTTAAAAGTGCGGGGGACAGCTGTATGAGATCATATGTTCATATAATTATTAATCACCTGTTTCTAAATGGTCTGTCTCTAAAAGATCCCCCCCCCTCCCCGGGTGCTACTGCCCCTGGCTACAACCCTAATCAAACACACCTGAACCAGCTAATCAAGCTCTTACTAGATATACTAGAAACTTCCAGGCAGGTGTGTTAAAGCAAGTTGGGGCTAAACTATACAGGACACCGGCCCTCCAGGACCGAGTTTGGACACCCCTGCTTTAAAACATGAAGGTAAAGCTTATTTGTCAGATCCTTTTTTAACGATACTTCTTTTAATGACCTTACATCTAAATATAATTGACATGCTAAGAGTTGTACAGGTGTTTTCTACATTGTAATTTGGCATAACTTTGTAGTAACTTTGAGGATTTCCCTATAGTTTTCCCAAACTACACTGTAATAGATCCATTTGTGTCAGGACAACATGAAGGAATTAAGTTTACTCATTAGTTTTAGTTAATTTAAGTGGATTGAACATAAAACAATCAAACAAAAATCAGGGATTGTGTTGTTTCAGCTCATTTTAAATAAGTAGTTTTGAACTAACAGCACACGCCATATTTTAACCGTAGTAACTCACCCAGTAAATGCATGTTATTGTTCTCTGCAGTTCAGTACACACTAGGCATGTAACGATTCACCGTGAGTCGGTTGAAAATCGATTCAAATATGTGACGATTCACACCGGTAGAAATGTTAAATGAATCGTGATACATTTTCTAAACAGAGGGGGCGCTGTTTTACCTGTGCATGAGTGGAGAGCAAGAAGTAGAGCGGCAGATGACAGGATGATAGTGGTGAGGTGGGCCAAACAAACTCAAACTGTGTGCAAATACGGCAAAAAGATGTTTACTTACACTAACAGAATAACGAATATGATGCAGCACAGAGAAAAACTACTGTCACAGACGTCAACACGCAAAAAAAAACTTTAATAGGCCAAAGCACGCTGACCGGAGCATTGGCAGCTTCGCTCGCTCTGACGACTGCTAACATTACGGAGATCACACGGTGCATCAGTGTTTTCATAGCGAAAGTGTGAAGATGGTTTTCAGACTGAAAGAGAAAGCTGTGCTATTCCAAAATAAGGTGTTAGATAGTTCCTTTTTACTCTGTCTTTTTCAATTTAGTTTATGCATTTTTTTTATTAATTTGCTTATTATATCATATATTATAATCAGTAGTGTTCAGTCCCCTGGAGCGGAGGGCCTATTGACCCCCTCTGTACACACTGCTCTCTGGTTTAGGAAAGGCTTTCCTGTCCACACATCTCAGTTCCCCAGTGAAAGAGTTTTTTCATCAGCAGCAGTGTTGCCAACTATTTTCAATGAAAAGGTGCTAAGCTTTGGCGGAAAAGTCGCTAAATGTCGCTAGATTACGTCATCCGTCAATTTGCATATTACTAACATCATCACGTCCAACTGTTTCTGTTTGTTTAACAGCCTGTGGTTAATAAAGGGGTATTTATATTTGCACTATGCTTTATGTAAGCATGTCAATTGAACTAAATGTATTGCTGTTTAAATACAGTGTATCAGTATAGATGTGTAGTGAATTTGCAGTAATCAGACGTAGTATACTCAGACAAGTTCAGAAACTGTCACTAAAATATCTGTGATTGTGAACAAGCAAAGAATAAACGGTCGAAATAAATTGTTAAAATAAATAAGACTGTACAATGGTAAAACCTCACACTCCTGGCGCTAAATCATTTGCCGTCGCAGAGGAGTGATCTGCTGTCAGGCTGCAGGTGGGAGAGACTGCTGTATGAGGACTGACTTGGCCGCCTGTCAGTGCTCTGAGGCGGGGGAAGGGGTGGACGGCATCACCCGCAGCTCGTTAAGAAGAGTAGGGATGGGACAGTACGGACACATGACAGTCTATATAAATCTCCAATAACACACAAAAAAGTCGCTAGATTTGTCGCTAAACGATATTTTAAAAATTTGTCTAAATATATCGACAAACTCGCTAAGTTACTGCAGCAGGGGACACTGTAAATGTGCAAAGACCTCAGATTATGCCAGAAAGCATAGATGTGCTGATTTTTCTTTTTAAAAATGTAAAATCCCAGCACAGGCACAGTTTTAGTTTGTATTAAAGCTCCTTCTTTAATCTGTATTGTTCACTTTTGATTTGGGATTTCGTTTTAAACTCGTAATGTAGCTGCACAGTCACAGTTTTAGTTTGTTTATATCAAAGAGTCTTCGTTAGTTTGTATTATTCACTTTGTTTTAAAATTCCAATTTAATTATTGCAGAAAAGATTTTATTTAGTAAACAAAAATAAAAAACGTGCAGCGTTTGAGAAAAAACGAACGGGCTCTTGTTCAGCTTAAATTTCTCTCAAATAATTTTCTTAAACAAATCGTGACTAAATCGTGAGAATTATATCGTGAATTGTATCGAATCGTGAGTCAGGTGAACATCCCTATTACACACAGGGCAGGAGCAAGCTGAACTGCCGCTCTAGGCAAAGGACGATCACGTCGCCCTCAACCCGAAATTGAAAACGAAAGGGACCCGTTAGTAGAGTGAGGACCGGGGGGGAGGGGTCGCGGATGAAATTGAAGACCGGGATGGGGGGGAGGTGTTCGCTGATATAACTGATTCTCATATAACTGAGGACGCGGGTGGTGAGGGAGGTGTTGCGAACGGCGCCCTCTCTATTCTGCCGCCCTAGGCGCGGATATAACTGCTGAGGACGCGGGTGGTAAAGGATGTCGCGGACGCCACCTTCTCTATTCTGCTGCTCTAAGCGGCCGCGCCGGCCCTGATTACACATGACCATTAGATTACAAGAGAAATTCTACACCCGCAGTGAGAGAGAGAGATCTGAACAGACTCGCGTTCATCTCAATGCAGACGTACTTCAGCATAATTGAGATATTATATTTTATTAATGGATTGAATTGGGGGGTGTATATAAAATAACTGATCAACTTCAGTCATTCATTCATTTTCCTTCGGCTTAGTCTCTATTTCCGAGGTCGCCACAGCGGAATGAACCGCCAACTATTTCAGCATATGTTTTACACAGCGGATGCCGTTCCAGCTGCAACCCAGTATCAGGAAACACCCGTACACTCTCACATTCACACACGCACTCACACACTAAGGGCAGTTTGGTTTACTCAGTTTACCTATAGCGCATGTGTTTGGAAATCGGAGCGCCCGGAGGAAACCCACGCCAACACGAGGAGAACATGCAAACTCCACACAGAAATACCAACTGACCCCAGGGAACCTGCGACCTTCGTGCTGTGAGGCCACAGTGCTAACCACTGAGCCACCGTGCGGCCAGTAGTTGTTGTCACATTTAGGGATAAAATGTTTTGAGTTTACGTTTGAGTCATTTTGTGGAGTATTTTTGCCCTTTTTAAAATTTGATTAATTTCAAGTTATTTTAGTTCATAAAGGCAAAATAAATTTAGAAAATGATATTATTAATAAAAGTATTATCATTATTTTTATTTTATAGGTTTAGTGATTTATAAAAACATCAATAGTCATATCAAAATATTCTTTGAATTTATGTGTGTGTGTGTGTGCGTGTGTGCGTGCGTGCTGGTGGGTGGGTGGCAGGAGAAAAGATTCATAGTAACTGACTCAGCAGAAATGCCTGAAGTTGAAACTGGACTTAACGCACACACATTCATCAAATTCAGTGTGTGTATACACATGATAGAGACAACCAGGACTATTACTGATCTCTCTCACACACACACATATCAGATATCTGCTTCATTCACACGCCAGTGACATTAACAGCGTGTGAATCTTTCAGCTGGTCACGGCTGATAACATTCATCTCAACAATCTCAAGAACCATCTTTACTATTTAACCCTTTAACAAGCATCATAACCACCTGGTCGACCTTTTACCCATAGGCTATCATTATTATTTTAATTGCTTATTATTATTTATCAGAGAAGTGTCAGTATATTATTAAATGCGAGTGTTATTTTCAAGGAGTGCACCTTAAAGGGTTAATAACAGAATTGTTACCTCTGTGAAATTTAGATTCTATTTCAAATAGGTGATTTTTAACAGTACGTCCTATTGAAATGCTCTTTTGGAGACCGCCTTATTTCTTTTCATTTTGACTGGAATAAAAATATATATATACAGGGTGGGCCGTTTATATGGATGCACCTTAATAAAATGGGAATGGTTGGTGTTATTAATGTCCTGTTTGTGGCACATTAGTATATGTGAGGGGTCAAACTTTTAAAGATGGGCGGTGACCATGGTGGCCATTTTGAAGTCGCCATCTTGGATCCAACTTTAGTTTTTTTAATAGGAAGAGGGTCATGTGACGCCTCAAATGTATTGGAAATTTCACAAGAAAAACAATGGTGTGCTTGGTTTTAACGTAACTTTATTCTTTCATGAGCTCCCTTACATATGCTAATGTGCCACAAACAGGACGTTAATATCATCAACCATTCCCATTTTATTAAAGTGTATCCATACAAATGGCTCACCCTGTATATTTAAAGCTCAATTTTATTAGCCCCTCGAACACTTTATTTGTTTTTGATTGGCAACAGAACAAACCAGTGTTGTCCAATGACTCGCCTAATTAACATAGATAAATCTTTAAATGCCACTTTAAGCTAAATACTAGTATTTTTCTTAGATTGTTTACACTAATACGTTTTAGTTTTAAAGCGCATACGTTTTCCTGCGGTTATGCCATGCGTCCACACTACCTCAGAGTTTTCGTGCGCCAAAAAAACGGAGCGTTTTGGAAACGCTGAAGAGGCTGTTTTCATTCGAAAACGCTGCTGCTACGTGTCAGTGTGGATGGGGGAAAACGGAGACATCTGAAAACGGAGGCGGGGCTGAAGACATTCGCCTCTCTGATTAGGGCTTTTTCCTCAATATTAAGTAGCCTACACACAGTTCAGTCCTGTATCCTCTCCTTGTAAGTTCAGACTTTGCAAGTTTGATATGCTAACACACTCCCGAGGACACGTCGGGTAAATCTTCAAAAGGAAACGTGTACTTTATAACCTATTCACATCATTCTGACTACGTTGTTTCACTTTCTTGATAATAAAATGAACACATGATATAAGAAACAGCCTATTTTAATTTTGATATTAACAACTTAACAGACACCAAACATGTGGAGGTGTTGTGTAGCTGCATATTTATATGAGCGTCATCTTCACTCTATGCATATTTATAACAAAACGGAGCCTATAACATTAATGCCTCCTTTAATTTTCAGTGAAAAATATGAAACATACCCTCTCTTTTGCTGAATATCAGTTTTAATAATCAATAATATACATTATAAGAAATAAATGGCAAGCAATCCATCAGATGCGCAGAATCAGTGTACGTGGTTACATTAACTAATATATTTACTTATCTTTGCGCTCAGCTAAAACACGTTACCTGTGAACAAGTAATAGATTCAAAAAGACCAAAGTCGGGGAATATTTTGTTAGATAGAGACAACAAGATGAATTAAATATCACGTTTAACAAATACAGTGAGATTCTTGATGAACCGTCCGACGTGCACAGCTCTCACCGGGGGTTCTGTGCTCAAAGCACCCGCTGACAGCCTGGAGCTCAGGCGCGTGCATATGCTGCAGTGTGTGTGTGGTCACGTAATGTGCGTTTTCAGTGGTGTAGTGTGGACAGAGATCTTTCCAGAAACGCTGGGTGAAACGCCACTGTGGACGCGGATCCTTTTCATTCTAAAACGATATGGAATAAAATCACTGTCATAAATATTTCGTGCGTAAATAAAATGACGCATTTGTAATTATAAAATCGTAAAGGAAAAATGAAACGTACTCGTAATTTCACGAGGGTACAATTCCAAAATCTGCGATTAGAACAGACACAGATACGACATTTTCTTTGTCTGTTTGTATATGACTGATAATTTTACGATGGGTGTACTTTACAAACACGAATTACAGTTTCACCACGGACACGAAGTCCTGATTACGAGTACGAATCAAACAGTGACACTTCACTGTCAAAATTCCGTCACCGCTGTTACAGGCATTAATAAACAAGCAAGAGTCATCGATCACAACGGCGCGCCCGCTGTCTCAGGTATTTCCTGTTTGTAAAGTACACCCATCATAAATGTATCAGTCAAATACAAACAGACAAAGAAAATGTCGTATCTGTGTCTGTTCTAATCGCAGATTTTGGAATTGTAGCCTCGTAAAATTACGAGTACGCTCCGTTTTCCTTTATGATTTTATAATTACATATGCGTGATTTTTATTCACGCACAAAATATTTATGACAGTGATTTTATTCCATAAGACGGCATATTAAAACTAAAAGGTATTTGCATAAACGGGGCCTTAGTATCTAGTGAAATATTATGCACTATCATCATGGCAAAGACTAATGAATCGAGTTATTACAGTACTGATTTAAAATGTGTTAATGTGGAAAAATTTACAAATAATTGCAATAAAAAATATATATATATATATATATATATATATATATTTCTAGCAACATTCAACTGCATATAACAGAGTATCCTGCACAACAGATGCTCCAACACATGGTCTATATCTGCACAAACACACTGCAGATTGACTGATGTGTGTATAAATAGATCCATCATTCAGCATCATGCAGTCATACATCACTCAAATACTGTCTGTCTGTCAGAGGTGATTCGGAGTTCATCATCTGACACTAAAGCTCATCCGTTTGTCTATAACCTAGTGCTGCATGATGCAAAAAAAATATGCGCTATGCGGCATTGTGAGTCTTGCGGTAAACATATTTCGATAGCACTTTACAATACGGGACATGTAGTTAATGACAACCATCCTGGATGTACTTTATCCTGCTTTTTACATGGCTACTTGCCACAAAAAAATAAAACTTAGATTCAAAATATTGTTCTGAGCAGTAATAGTTTATTACTTCTTTAATGAAATGCAAAGCTGACAGAAACGAAAACAGTTAATGGAGTGTACGCTAACCTGCGCATTATGCAGCCACAAGATGGCGCCAAACAGTCAAAAACGCAGAGCTGACAGAAACTAAAACAGCTGATGGAGTATACACTAACCTGCGCATTATACAGACACAAGATGGCGCCAAACAGTCAAAAACGCAGAGCTGACAGAAACTAAAACAGCTGATGGAGTATACAATAACCTGCACATTATTCAGACACAAGATGGCGCCAAACAGTCAAAAACACAAAGCTGACAGAAACTAAAACAGCTGATGGAGTATACACTAACCTGTGAATTATTCAGACACAAGATGGCGCCAAACAGTCAAAAACACAAAGCTGACAGAAATGAAAACAGTTAATGGAGTATACGCTAACCTGCGCATTATGCAGCCACAAGATGGTGCCAAACAGTCAAAAACGCAGAGCTGACAGAAACTAAAACAGCTGATGGAGTATACAATAACCTGCACATTATTCAGACACAAGATGACGCCAAACAGTCAAAAACACAAAGCTGACAGAAATGAAAACAGCTGATGGAGTATACACTAACCTGTGCATTATGCAGCCACAAGATGGCGCCAAACTGTCAAAAACACAGAGCTGACAGAAACTAAAACAGCTGATGGAGTATACACTAACCTGCGCATTATACAGACACAAGACGGCGCCAAACAGTCAAAAACACAAAGCTGACAGAAAAGAAAACAGCTGATGGAGTATACACTAACCTGCGCATTATTCAGACACAAGATGGCGCCAAACAGTCAAAAACACAAAGCTGACAGAAAAGACAACAGCTGATGGAGTATACACTAACCTGCGCATTATTCAGACACAAGATGGCGCCAAACAGTCAAAAACACAAAGCTTACAGAAACGAAAACAGCTGATGGAGTATACACTAACCTGCGCATTATGCAGCCACAAGATGGCGCCAAACAGTCAAAAACGCAGAGCTGACAGAAACTAAAACAGCTGATTGAGTATACACTAACCTGCACATTATGCAGCCACAAGATGGCGCCAAACAGTCAAAAACGCAAAGCTAACAGAATCGAAAACAGCTGATGGAGTATACACTAACCTGCGCATTATTCAGACACAAGATGGCGCCAAACAGTCAAAAACGCAGAGCTGACAGAAGGGAAAACAGCTGAATGGAGCATACACTAACCTGTGTATTATTCAGATGGCACCAAACTGTCAGAAACCACACTGACTACATTTACATGGACATCAGTAATCAAATTATTTGGCTTAATCTGAATAAGACAGTAATATGATGAAGGCGCTTACATGAGCTGCTTTTTGAATGTTCCTTTCATGATCCCGTTGTACATGTTATAGCTTATAATTTGATTAACGTCATTGCGTCACCGCGCTATCCACATTTCCTCTGGAGTTTCATGCAATTTCAGATGTTTCATTGTTAATTTGACAACTTAAACTGCAGCTTGGGAGATTCACTTTCATTCAGGAACATTTCATACATGTCCCCTTTGTCAAACTAAGATATTGGATGCGAGTATGAACTGATGGAAGAGTGTTGTTTTAATGGAATTTGATACGCACGCTGTATAGGAAAAAACCTCTGCATTGTGCGATACAGGTGTCTGTGGTTCCTCATTGACTCGGTAGGTGCAGAGAATAGTGTCAAACAGCCATGTGTGTATAGATTATCGTATCGCAAAATGCGGAGAAAGTCCTGTAATAGTTTGATTGTGGTGTTTACATGTCTGTACTGCTCTAAAATAATGTGACTAAAATCAGCATACTTCACACGTCTTAATTCCATTTCTCTTTAGTTCGATTATGACTTTAGTCGGATTAAATTAATCAAAAATTGCTGTTTACATGGTAGACTCTTAATCAGAGTGTTGTCTTAATCGTATTTAAATTATTATTATTATTAGTGTCCATGTAAGCGTACTCACTGTGACTGACAAACTAATACATATGAACGTGGATGTAAGTATGTGGATGTATTCAGTGAAGGTTAACATGATTCTCAGTTCCTGAATGAGTTTGTGTTATTTAAAGGTTGTTATCTGGGAAAAACATACCTTAAAATATCTCGAGTATTCCAGACAGCCGTGTAAACATGAACTAACAATGAACAACTGTATTTTCATTAACGCACGTTAACATATATGAATAAGTACTGTAATAAATGTATTGTTCATTGTCTGTTCATGTTAGTAAATGCATTAACTAACATTAACCATTGTCCTGTGTTATAAAGTGTTACCAATATATTTTTTGTGATGGATAAAGGCTGTTTTTATTAGCTAGTTTTATAAATCAGTCATTTATGTGATGATACTAAACATTACTAATTTAGACTAAAAGAAACTGTCAAGATGCAAACATTTAAACTTTAAAACACTACGACCCAGTTTCACAAACAGGGCTTAGATTAAGCCAGGACTAAGCCTTATTTAAACTAGGCTACAGTGTTTTTTCTAGGATTTTTTCCAGCTGTGGCAGCATACTCTGTTGGGCTTTTTACACAGATCTACCATCTACCTGTGGCGTTATTTCATTGACAAATGTCGTGAGCGCAGTATTAAGTCGAGATCGAATTCAATAGCCTTCGAGCATGTCAATCTCTGTCAATTTCCTCTGCTCGTGCACAAAACTTCTTGCGCACCCTCAAATACACACTGCTCAAGTGCAGATTTTCCTGTGCGCTCAAATAAACGCTGCTGAAGTGCGATTCAGCGCGTTTATGTAGTGAGTATGTCTCCAACAATTACTAGATTTGCTAGGAATGTTTATGAATGTCTCCAATAGACCTACAGAGCAGCATTAATGCATCCTGAAGTAAAGTGAAACGGCTATAAACTATAGCAAGATAAAGTCACTGTATGCAGAACCACAGACCTTTCTCTATAAATAAAATATAATTATGGAAACTGTGTTTAGTGTGGCGCCCCGCCACGGACGGATGAATGTAGCGGAAACCATGGGCTATTTAAGCCACATTTATAAAAATGGCCTTCGAAAAATACATTACAGGTGTGCACCTGACAAAGACTAAAAAAGACACTGACGTATTTTAAGACATCTCACTGCAAGTTATTTTGAGTTGAGACAGCTTAAACATGCAATTTAATCTTGACTAGCCTTAAACCTTGTTTATGAAACCCTGGGTATGAATGTCTGAAAACCTCATCAGATATTTGAACTCTGATTGGCTGTTGTTGGTTTTCCTCTCTCATCTCGATGTATTCCCACCATTAGTGTTTATTTTCAGCTCTTGATTCACCTTTGGGATGTTTTTTTTTTAGCCAATAGCAGAATAGCACCTACTGGGGAGGCGGGGATAAAGTAACTTATTACAAATACTCAAACGATTTTCTCGGGAATTGTACGAAGCTAACCCAAATGCAAAAATTACTTAGTTTTTTTTTGTACTAAACCATCTGCGTAGTCTACTGTGATGTGCATTTTGGGATGAGGTTTTTTGACACTTTACTGCAATTATTGCAGGTCGTGGACAACTTGGAGTTGTGAGGAGGTCCATCCTGCCTGCTGACTTTTCCTCCGCTCTTTGTTTACTTCAGTATGTTACACATTTGAGTTTCCCGCATGTTATTTTTGACCAATCAAAATGCATTTCAGGAAGTTTGTCTAGCCAACAGCTGATATGGATGCTATCACATGACTGCTTTTTTGTCCCTTCTAACTGGTTCGATACAGAGCAGTCGGTCTAGTGTGAAACGGAACCAAAATAGCTGAAAAATGCTACAATGTATATATATATATATTTTAATAATTATTTTTTAGGGGGGTTTTACCTCTAATGGATAGAATGGTGCAGAGAATTGACAGGAAATAGTTGGGAGCAGAGAGAGGGGAAGTGTCGGCAAAGGACCTCGAGCCGGGAATCGAACTCGGGTCACCGTGAGCACCATGGTGCTATATGTCAGCGCACAAC
>NW_026613794.1:0-12500 GCF_903798145.1 Danio aesculapii | reverse complement strand
ACATGTCTGTGTGTGTGTGTGTTAGTATATGTGTGATTTTTACATGTGTGTGTGTGTATGTGTGTGTGTGTGTTAGTATATGTGTGATTTTTACATGTGTGTATGTGTGTGTGTGTTAGTATATGTGTGATTTTTACATGTGTGTGTGTGTGTGTGTGTGTGTTAGTATATGTGTGATTTTTACATGTGTGTGTGTGTGTGTGTGTGTGTGTTAGTATATGTGTGATTTTTACATGTCTGTGTGTGTGTGTGTTAGTATATGTGTGATTTTTACATGTGTGTGTGTGTGTGTGTGTGTGTGTGTTAGTATATGTGTGATTTTTACATGTGTGTGTGTGTGTGTGTGTGTGTTAGTATATGTGTGATTTTTACATGTGTGTGTGTGTGTGTGTGTGTGTGTTAGTATATGTGTGATTTTTACATGTCTGTGTGTGTGTGTGTTAGTATATGTGTGATTTTTACATGTGTGTGTGTGTATGTGTGTGTGTGTGTTAGTATATGTGTGATTTTTACATGTGTGTATGTGTGTGTGTGTTAGTATATGTGTGATTTTTACATGTCTGTGTGTGTGTGTGTTAGTATATGTGTGATTTTTACATGTGTGTATGTGTGTGTGTGTTAGTATATGTGTGATTTTTACATGTGTGTGTGTGTGTGTGTTAGTATATGTGTGATTTTTACATGTGTGTATGTGTGTGTGTGTGTGTTAGTATATGTGTGATTTTTACATGTCTGTGTGTGTGTGTGTGTGTTAGTATATGTGTGATTTTTACATGTGTGTGTGTGTGTGTGTGTGTGTGTGTGTGTTAGTATATGTGTGATTTTTACATGTGTGTGTGTGTGTGTGTGTGTGTTAGTATATGTGTGATTTTTACATGTGTGTATGTGTGTGTGTGTGTGTTAGTATATGTGTGATTTTTACATGTCTGTGTGTGTGTGTGTGTGTGTGTGTGTGTTAGTATATGTGTGATTTTTACATGTGTGTGTGTGTGTGTGTGTGTGTGTGTGTGTGTTAGTATATGTGTGATTTTTACATGTCTGTGTGTGTGTGTGTTAGTATATGTGTGATTTTTACATGTCTGTGTGTGTGTGTGTTAGTATATGTGTGATTTTTACATGTGTGTGTGTGTGTGTGTTAGTATATGTGTGATTTTTACATGTGTGTATGTGTGTGTGTGTGTGTTAGTATATGTGTGATTTTTACATGTCTGTGTATGTGTGTGTGTGTTAGTATATGTGTGATTTTTACATGTGTGTGTGTGTGTGTGTGTGTGTGTGTGTGTGTTAGTATATGTGTGATTTTTACATGTCTGTGTGTGTGTGTGTTAGTATATGTGTGATTTTTACATGTGTGTGTGTGTGTGTGTGTGTGTGTGTGTGTGTGTGTGTTAGTATATGTGTGATTTTTACATGTCTGTGTGTGTGTGTTAGTATATGTGTGATTTTTACATGTGTGTGTGTGTGTGTGTGTTAGTATATGTGTGATTTTTACATGTGTGTATGTGTGTGTGTGTGTGTTAGTATATGTGTGATTTTTACATGTCTGTGTGTGTGTGTGTGTGTTAGTATATGTGTGATTTTTACATGTGTGTGTGTGTGTGTGTGTGTGTGTTAGTATATGTGTGATTTTTACATGTCTGTGTGTGTGTGTGTTAGTATATGTGTGATTTTTACATGTGTGTGTGTGTGTGTGTTAGTATATGTGTGATTTTTACATGTGTGTATGTGTGTGTGTGTGTGTTAGTATATGTGTGATTTTTACATGTCTGTGTGTGTGTGTGTTAGTATATGTGTGATTTTTACATGTGTGTGTGTGTGTGTGTGTGTGTGTGTTAGTATATGTGTGATTTTTACATGTGTGTGTGTGTGTGTGTGTGTTAGTATATGTGTGATTTTTACAAGTCTGTGTGTGTGTTAGTATATGTGTGATTTTTACATGTGTGTATGTGTGTGTGTGTGTGTTAGTATATGTGTGATTTTTACATGTCTGTGTGTGTGTGTGTGTTAGTATATGTGTGATTTTTACATGTGTGTGTGTGTGTGTGTGTGTGTTAGTATATGTGTGATTTTTACATGTCTGTGTGTGTGTTAGTATATGTGTGATTTTTACATGTGTGTATGTGTGTGTGTGTTAGTATATGTGTGATTTTTACATGTCTGTGTGTGTGTGTGTTAGTATATGTGTGATTTTTACATGTCTGTGTGTGTGTGTGTTAGTATATGTGTGATTTTTACATGTCTGTGTGTGTGTGTGTGTGTGTGTTAGTATATGTGTGATTTTTACATGTCTGTGTGTGTGTGTGTTAGTATATGTGTGATTTTTACATGTGTGTGTGTGTATGTGTGTGTGTGTGTTAGTATATGTGTGATTTTTACATGTGTGTATGTGTGTGTGTTAGTATATGTGTGATTTTTACATGTGTGTGTGTGTGTGTGTGTGTGTTAGTATATGTGTGATTTTTACATGTGTGTGTGTGTGTGTGTGTGTGTGTGTTAGTATATGTGTGATTTTTACATGTCTGTGTGTGTGTGTGTTAGTATATGTGTGATTTTTACATGTGTGTGTGTGTATGTGTGTGTGTGTGTTAGTATATGTGTGATTTTTACATGTGTGTGTGTGTGTGTGTGTGTGTTAGTATATGTGTGATTTTTACATGTGTGTGTGTGTGTGTGTGTGTGTGTTAGTATATGTGTGATTTTTACATGTCTGTGTGTGTGTGTGTTAGTATATGTGTGATTTTTACATGTGTGTGTGTGTATGTGTGTGTGTGTGTTAGTATATGTGTGATTTTTACATGTGTGTATGTGTGTGTGTGTTAGTATATGTGTGATTTTTACATGTCTGTGTGTGTGTGTGTTAGTATATGTGTGATTTTTACATGTGTGTATGTGTGTGTGTGTTAGTATATGTGTGATTTTTACATGTGTGTGTGTGTGTGTGTTAGTATATGTGTGATTTTTACATGTGTGTATGTGTGTGTGTGTGTGTTAGTATATGTGTGATTTTTACATGTCTGTGTGTGTGTGTGTGTGTTAGTATATGTGTGATTTTTACATGTGTGTGTGTGTGTGTGTGTGTGTGTGTGTGTTAGTATATGTGTGATTTTTACATGTGTGTGTGTGTGTGTGTGTGTGTGTTAGTATATGTGTGATTTTTACATGTGTGTATGTGTGTGTGTGTGTGTTAGTATATGTGTGATTTTTACATGTCTGTGTGTGTGTGTGTGTGTGTGTGTTAGTATATGTGTGATTTTTACATGTGTGTGTGTGTGTGTGTGTGTGTGTGTGTGTGTGTGTGTGTTAGTATATGTGTGATTTTTACATGTCTGTGTGTGTGTGTGTTAGTATATGTGTGATTTTTACATGTCTGTGTGTGTGTGTGTTAGTATATGTGTGATTTTTACATGTGTGTGTGTGTGTGTGTGTTAGTATATGTGTGATTTTTACATGTGTGTATGTGTGTGTGTGTGTGTGTTAGTATATGTGTGATTTTTACATGTCTGTGTGTGTGTGTGTGTGTTAGTATATGTGTGATTTTTACATGTGTGTGTGTGTGTGTGTGTGTGTGTGTGTGTGTTAGTATATGTGTGATTTTACATGTCTGTGTGTGTGTGTGTTAGTATATGTGTGATTTTTACATGTGTGTGTGTGTGTGTGTGTGTGTGTGTGTGTGTGTGTGTGTGTGTGTGTGTGTGTGTGTTAGTATATGTGTGATTTTTACATGTCTGTGTGTGTGTGTGTTAGTATATGTGTGATTTTTACATGTGTGTGTGTGTGTGTGTGTTAGTATATGTGTGATTTTACATGTGTGTATGTGTGTGTGTGTGTGTTAGTATATGTGTGATTTTTACATGTCTGTGTGTGTGTGTGTGTGTTAGTATATGTGTGATTTTTACATGTGTGTGTGTGTGTGTGTGTGTGTTAGTATATGTGTGATTTTTACATGTGTGTGTGTGTGTGTGTGTGTGTTGGTTTTGCTATACTTGTGAGGACCAACTATTGAGAAACAACCAATGTTGTGAGGACATTTTTCTTTGTGAGGACATTTTAGGTGGTCCTCACAAATAAAATGCTTTAATGGCCTCCAAAGGGCCTATACTTGATGCTGTGCAAATTTCAGCAAAAGTCCTCACAGCAATAGTAAAACTGAAATTTGGTGTTTAGCCTTGTGTCCGCGAGCTCCCCCATCGGTCACACACGTGTACTGCAATCTTAAATCTCGGGAGGAGGAGCATGAGTGAGTGCTGATTTTTCCTATTGGACGACAGCTCCCTCGCTGGGGAATTTTTGTGATTGGCCATTTCAGTCCCATTACTACACTATGGAGGGGGAAGAGGAGAGGAATGCCTGAAAACACGATTAAACTAAACTATATGAGACCGGTTGGCAAACTGAAATGTCATATTTGTAATACTACCTCACGAAAATTAACCAACTGAAGTCATTTAGCCAATAAACACGTTACTACACGTTTACTACATTAAAACCTTGGTTAATTTACTGCTGGATTTAATGTAATTACATATGACATTATACATCATTAAAATGTTCATCAAGATTCCATAATAACACCCTTATAATGTTAAAGTGAATGTAATTCCTATCTGGAGCCTTTGAAAAGCCTTTAGTTTCATACGAGCATCAGCCGCATTAGTGAAAGCACTCCTATATGATCGCCATGACATCGCGTGACAAAACTGCACCTCTCGACACTCAATGAACAATAATGAAATGTTTAGTTTCTTACCTTGTCTGATGTTATAACTCTAGAAGCTGACTGTGCTGTTTCGTCGCTTTAGTTTCCAGTAAAGTCAAAGATAAACTCTGTAAATTCTCTTTCCAAAGCCGTGTCCTGTTTATGAACAAAGGTTCGTTTAAAATGACTCTAGCGAATCAACGTCAATGATTCTAGCGAGTGAATCAGTGAATCAATTAAGCGTTCGTAAAGACGTCCGTTCATTCTAGAAAGCATCGGTTGTTCAAACAAATCAATTCAACTCAACTAATGATTCTGTGATGAAATTGACTCGATTTACTTCACTCGCCGTTTAGTTTCGATATTTTAATGTATAATTTCATGTTTCATCTATATAAATTTATATTAATCGTTAATTAAATAAGATCTTAATTAACATTAATCTCAACATGAATCTATGAATGTCATTGCACTCATTCTACCTGAGCCTCACTGAACGTCTGAAAATACATAATATCTACAACTTATTAAATGTTTTTCACCCTAACCCATCAGTCACCAGCAGCCTTAGTACATCACCATATTTTACAGATGAATTTACATATTAACAGATGATATTTACACTTGTGCAAATGCCTAATGCTGTAGAGGTGTTATAAATGTTGAAATAAAATACATTAAAGTACATATAATAAACAAACAATAATATAGGCACTATAGGAGTAGTGAAAGTAGAATACTGCTTTTAAGGAGCATTTGTTTCAGAGGGAGGCTTGGGGGAAGGAGCTGCTTCTGTGTGAGCTGCTCTGACGCGCTGGGCATTCCTAGTGTTTACTCAAAATAGACTGTCTATACTGTTACAGGTTAACATAACCAAAAGTAGATAGATTTATAGAGCACATGCACACCATTAGTGCTGAACAGCCGTTCACTAGAGATGTGGTGTGGAGGAAAGATGTACAAAACTGCAGGGTGAGAGTGAAGTGTGCCCAGTGAGAGAAATGAAAAGAGTAAAAAGAGTAATGCAAGGTAAACTAAAGCATTCAAACACTCTTCCAGTCAGGCGTGATGTCAGCTCTGTGTCAACCTTATTTAAATACAACCAAGGTTGATCAAAGTATTTCACAAAGTACAACACTAAAGCCGTAATATCATACATAATAAATCACAATTATATATATATATATATATTATAAAACACTGGTAGAGTTGTCGTGTCCTCAGCTAAGGTTGCCAGCCGCCCTGTATTAGCCGGGACATCCCATATGTTGAGCTTGCCTGGTTTGTCCTGTATGTGATTTCCCATGTCTTGTTTATTGGTTGCTCCACAGATTGAAGCAGCAGTGGTGTTGAGAAGGCTTTACTGATTTAGCTTTTAGTTTTAAATGTTTTATATAATGTACAGTACAGAATGTATCCTTTAAACAGTAAATGTAAATATGATGCAATGATGGAGTGCATATGCTAATTTGCATGGCTGCACTAGTCAAATTATGTCACATATTTCATAGCAACAAAGTTGGCAACCCTGTCCTCAACTTGACAGAAAAAGAGACGATTTAGAGTCCTTGAGAGTTCAGGCAATTCTAAAATGAATGACGAGCTGCTTTACAAGTGATGGTCAGCTACAGCAAAGGCCTAACCACCTCTGGTGATGAGCCTTAGTTTAGGCTGCTAGTTCTGTTGAAGCAGACTGGCTGTGATATACCGTGTACACACTGATCCAGCACAACATTATGACCACAGACAGGTGAAGTGAATAACACTGATCATCTCTTCCTCAAGGCACCTTTTAGCAGGTGGCATATATTAGGCAAGAGAACATTTTGTCTTTAAAGTTGATACGTTAGAAAGGAAAATGGACTTGTGTAAGGATTTGAGTGAGTTTAATAAGGGCCATAGTGTAATGGCAAGATGACTGGGTCAGCGCATCTCCAAAACTACAGCTCTTGTGAGGTGTTTCTGCAGTGGTCAGTTCATTCATCTAGTGAAATCTGTTCAAGGAGGGAACAGTTGTGAAGCGCAACTTATCACAGGCAGCCAAGGCTCACTGATGCTCATGGGAGTAAATGCTGGCCCGTGCCGTCTGACCCACACATGACTGCTGAAGAAGTTAATGTGGTTTTGATAGAAAGGCCACTAAATATACAGGACATTCCACCGAATGGGTAACATTTATGTCCCCAGAATATTAAATATATAAAAATGCATTAAATTAACTCAAAAATGCATTTTAGTAACAATCAAAGAGTCTTCAAATTTAACAAACTGCAAAATTTAGAATAAATAATTAAAATCATTATTAAGAACTATGTAGAACACTAAAAAGAGCAGCTGCTGCATGTCACCACTCCCTGCTTCTAACATTTGCTAAATATATTGTTTAAAATCCTTCCAAATTAGTTTTTTTTTGCATTTACATGCAGTTTTATATCCAATCAATGATTTCCTATTTAAAATAAATAATAAATCTGAACATTTTTGATAAAATACACATTTTAGTCGTGTCCCCAGGTTTTCACTCATTACTGTTACCCTAACACATTTACCCCTTTGATTAACTTGGGACATTCCATAAGGCATATTTTCAACAGGAAGTTTCATCATCCAGATCTTTTAAAGGCAATGGGAGAACAAAGGGGAAAGTCTTCTCATTTTATTAATTCATTTTAAAAATACATATCTTTGATAAACCGCTAAAACTTGCTCCATATCCTCATGCTATTAGCATGTGTGCCATGTGGCTATTTAGCATGAATTTGATAATTTTATGCTGAAAACTCACCCTCAGACCCTCAGTCCCGTTACTCATATACTGTAAGCCATAACAGGACTGAGTAATAGTAACAGGAGTGAGATGCGTTCTCTGTTTCATAAATAATAATGCAAAACATTGTTAATGTAAGATGATTTACTTGAATCTTTTAGGTTTCAGTTACAATTACTTATATTGTAAATGTACACTCACTGGCCACTTTATTAGGTACACCTGTCCAGCTGCTCATTAATGCAAATTTCTAATCAGCCAATCACATGGCAGCAGCTCACTGCATGTAGGCATGTAGACATGGTCAAGACGATCTGCTGCAGGTCAAAGCGAGCATCAGAATGGGCAAGAAAGGGGATTTAAGTGACTCTGAACGTGGCATGGTTGTTGCTGCCAGACGGGCTGCTCTGAGTATTTCAGAAACTGCTGATCTACTTGGATTTTCACACACAACCATCTCTAGGGTTTACAGAGAATAGTCAGAAAAAGAGGAAATATCCAGTGAGCGGCAGTTCTGTGGGGGCAAATGCCTTGTTGATGCCAGAGGTCAGAGGAGAATGGCCAGACTGGTTCCAGCTGATAGAAAGGCAACAGAAACTCAAATAAGCACTCGTTACAACCGAGGTCTGCAGAAGAGCATCTCTGAACACACAACACGTCCAACCTTGAGGCGGATGGGCTACAGCAACAGAAGACCACACCGGGTGCCGCTCCTGTCAGCAAAGAAAACTGGAACTGAGGCTACAATTCACACAGGCTCACCAAAACTGGACACTAGAAGATTGGAGAAACGTTGCCTGGTCTGATGAGTCTCCATTTCTGCTGACACATTCGGATGGTCGGCTCAGAATTTGGCCTCAACAACATGAAAGCATGGATCCATCCTGCCTTGTATCAGCGGTTCAGGCTGGTGGTGGTGGTGTAATGGTGTGGGGGAGATTTTCTTGGCACACTTTGGGTCCATTAGTACCAATTGAGCATGGTGTTGACGCCACAGCCTACCTGAGTATTGTTGCTGACCATGTCCATCCCTTTATGACCACAGTGTCTCCATCTTCTGATGGCTACTTCCAGCAGGATAACGCACCATGTCATAAAGCACCAATCATCTCAGACTGGTTTCTTGAACATGACAATGAGTTCACTGTACTCAAATGGCCTCCACAGTCACCAGAGCTCAATCCAATAGAGCAGCTTTGGGATGTGGTGGAACAGGAGATTGGCGTCATAGATGTGCAGCGACAAATCTGCAGCAACTGTGTGATGCTATCATGTTAATATGGAGCAAAATCTCTGAGGAATATTTCCAGTAGCTTGTTGAATCTATGCCACGAAGAATTAAGGCAGTTCTGAAAGGCAAAAAAGGGGTCCAACCTGGTACTAGTGAGGTGTACCTAATAAAGTGGCCGGTGAGTGTATCACATGTATCATATGTATGTATTATATACTTGCAGAGTGCCAATCCACCTATAAGTGCTGCAGAAAAGCAACGACTTTATTGTAAACATGATGCAGACCCAGAGAAGAGACAGAAATATTTAGAGAAGGAATCTGAATAAGGGTGTCACGGTGGTGCAGTGGGTAGAATGATCGCCTCACAGCAAGAAGGCCACTGGTTTAAGCCCCGGCTGGATCAGTTGGCATTTCTGTGTGGAGTTTGCATGTTCTTCCCGTGTTGGCGTGGGTTTCCTCTGGGTGCTCCGGTTTCCTCCACAGTTCAAAGACACACAGTACAGGTGAATTGAATAAGCTAAATCGGCAGTAGTGTATGAGTGTGAATGAGTGTGTATGGATGTTTCCTAGTGCTGGGTTGCGGCTGGAAGTACATCCGCTGCATAAAACATATGCTGGATAAGTTGGCGGTTCATTCCTCTGTGGCGACCCCTGATTAATAAAGGGACTAAGCCGAGAAGAAAATGAACGAATGAATGAGTCGGAGAGATACAGGAAGGACCTAGAGTCAGGCAGGAAGAAACTGATCAATGACCTAAGAGAGAAAAGTGCAGACGCCACAAAAAGTGGAGAGAGATGTACCATAACATCAAAGACAAAAGAAGCCCTCAAACATCGCTCCACACAACCCAGTTATCACCAGAGCAAGCTGAACATCCACAGTGTCTGGATATTCATTCCTGTTACTGCATGTTCATTCCTGTTATTAAATATATATATATATTTTTAAATTAGGTTAAGTGACTTTTTTGTCTTTGTTATGTTCATAATTTATCCAATAGTTTATACAATATATCCAATGTATTCTATCTACTTTATACACCTTAACTTTATTTAGTAATTTAAGTGCATTTATATTTAATTTAATTTACAAATAACGTAAAACAGTGATATAAAACTGAATGTGGTCATAATGTTATGCTTTAGCTGTGTGTATGTACATTACTATATGTGTGTGGATGTGTAACACCTATAATATATAATATATATAACGTGCTTAATTAAAAAGATATTAAAACCACTTTAGCAGTTAAATGTTTACCCCTTTTAGTAAATACATGCCTATATCTTATTCCATATCATCCAATGTATAATATCTACTGTGTACACCTTAATTTATTTTGTAACTTAACTGCATTTATGCAATGATAAATTATTTATTTACAAATAAATAAATAATTGTCATAAAATATAAAATATAAAACAATATCAACTCAATTAATAAATTAATGAACATATAGCCGAGTGAAATGAAGTGCAAAAGTCGTGATATTGCTGAACCGGAGTAGAAGTCTTAATTGGTGATACTGCTGCATGAACTTTTGAACTTGAGGCTGCGCTGGGGGAGGGGAGCTTGAGTTTCGAGTGGGGGAGGGGAGCCTGAGAGCGGGACAGATTGAGAACCGATCATTAACACAGATCAGAATTATGGCACGTGAACGCATGTCACGGAGGCTGCTAAAGCACATCACGAGACATGTGCTCGAAGACAGACGAAGCCAAGGAGGGAAACAGTGGAAAAGACGTCCAGCACTGTTACAGGTGAGGCTTAATTCATTTTAATTAACTTTAAACAAGGCTGAGGTGTTTTATAGTCTGGTCTAGCCTTCCCGATCGTCATTTAGCTAACGTTAGCATTAGCTTAGTTAACATTAGTTGGTCCTTACATGTGCTTCAACTAATACTGAAATTTGGTAACAATTTTGATGACAAATTAATTATTCGAGTCATTTTTTGCAGCATAAAAGTGACCCTGGCTGTGAAAACTCTGCAAAAGTATTTGTTTGTGATTTTCTATGAAACTGTAACATGGATATATTTTCTATTAATGGTATGATAATTGTGGTGAAATTAATAAGTGCAATGAAACTTCAAAGTTATCAAGTTGATGCCTTATTCTGTTTTTAAATTTATTTAGGCTAAATTGTAGGAGCAATTAGCAAAAATATCCTGAATGGAACAAATTCATATTTGCCATAAAGTCATTTATTATTATACTAGCAATATTTAATGCATTCATGTGGCATAGAGGTAACGTTGGTTTTATTTTCGCACATTCGTTCATTTAGAAGTCTCTTTATTGTTTACCATGTTACTTTGAATATTCAATCAGAATTAGCATGCAAGTATGATTTCTAAACAACATTAACACTGTTAATTTGACTGTGAACAATGTTGTACTTTGATAGTCATTTGCTGCTAATATGATTTTGTTATTTAGTTTGCAAATAATACTTTAATGAAATAATATTATTAAGGGGAAAGTCCGAATGTGCGAATATAAAACCAAATTTACCTCTATTCATGTGGCCACTATTAAAATAAATGAATAAATTATACCACTGTGGTAATTTAATAATAATGTGTGGTGATCTTGCTGAAAGGTAATTGTTTTGTTTTACAGATAATGGGACAAAGAAAACCTTCTGGAAAGAAGCAGGTACAAATTGTTGTAGTTTCATATACCACTGATTTTCTCATGTTAATTAAACATATTAAAACCTAATAAGCCTGGTGCTTAATAAATATTAATGTAATCACTTTTACACTTCACAGTAAATGTAAATGCTGAATTAAGACTGTTCTTTTGCTTATTATTTTATTTAAATTGTCAGACAGCTAAAACATTTCACAAAATGTGTTAAATCAGCTGCACAAAGGGATTGGTGTGGTAAAAATCTTATAAAATTGATAAATATGAAGATTTTTACATTTATCATTATAATTATCGATATCGACCGATATGAAAAAAATTATCGTTATAATTTTTTTGCCATATCGCCCAGCTCTGATATGATTGTTATTGAGTGTCTAACACTATATATTCACACAGATATCAGAGAAAGTTCAAGACAGAAAGAGACTAAGAGAGTATCACCACCCTGGCCAGGCTGAGAGAGATGATCATGATGAGCAGGTGAGTGTTAGCAGAGTGTTAATGATAGTGTCAGTGACCGCTCCTACAGGAGACACACACTTTATTATGATGCACCACTGCTAGCGCAGTGACCACTCCTTCGGCAGATGCACACCTTATTACGCACCACTGCTAGCGCAGTGACCGCTCCTACAGGAGACACACACCTTAATATTACGCACCACTGTTAGCGCAGTGACCACTCCTTCGGCAGATGCACACCTTATTACGCACCACTGTTAGCGCAGTGACCACTCCTACAGGAGACGCACACCTTAATATTATGCACCACTGCTAGCGCAGTGACCACTCCTTCGGCTGATGCACACCTTATTACGCACCACTGTTAGCGCAGTGACCACTCCTTCGGCTGATACACACCTTATTATGCACTACTGTTATCGCAGTGACCACTCCTTCGGCAGATGCACACCTTATTACGCACCACTGTTAGCGCAGTGACCACTCCTTCGGCTGATGCACACCTTATTACGCACCACTGTTAGCGCAGTGACCACTCCTTCGGCAGATGCACACCTTATTATGCACCACTGCTAGTGCAGTGACAGCTCCCACTGGAGACGCACTGCGAGTGCAGTGACAGCTCCCACTGGAGACGCACTGCGAGTGCAGTGACAGCTCCCACTGGAGACGCACTGGCGAGTGCA
>NW_026613793.1:11243-36711 GCF_903798145.1 Danio aesculapii | reverse complement strand
CCTGAGTATTAACCACACACAGCTGCACCCAATCACTTATAGTCACTATATAAGCACACACCTCACTTCACTCAGTGTCCGGTCTCGTTCCTACGAAGCGGACTCTGAGTGAACACCTCCTGGTAATCACTAACCTTCGATCTCAGTTTATTGTACTTATCTGCTCTCTGTCTCTCCTAGTTCGTCCAGTGTTCCCGGTATCCTGTCTGCCTTGTGTTTATCGTCAGTCTGTCTTCCCCGCAAACCCTCTGGTGTGTGCATTCGGTCCTCCTCAGTATCAGTCATCCAACCTGCCACAACGGATCATCAGACCAACCTAACTCCACTCACTTCTCCCTCCGTTCTCCTTGTGTGATCATCTGTTGTAAATAAACATCGTTGTTAATTCACTCACCTCCTTTGTCCGTCTGCTTCCCATAACAATATATATATATATATATATATATATATATATATATATATATATATATATATATATATATATATATATATTGTTGCAAGGGAGAGTGAAAATATGAGCACACAGTTATTGCAGGTATAACAGTGATCACGGAGGGGTGTTGTAGTACAACAAGTGGTATTATAAGTGTTGGCATGAATTAGTGTACTGCTATACAGGACTCTGGGGCATGCTTGTAAGTGTCCAATTGTGCTGGGATGAAAGTCCTTCCAATATCCTTCTGGGCTCGTGTCGTGCCAGTTTATATATATATATATATATATATATATATATATATATATATAGATAGATAGATAGATAGATAGATAGATAGATAGATAGATAGATAGATAGATAGATAGATAGATAGATAGATATACACGCACACAAGGGTTGGACAATGAAACTGAAAAACAAAAATTGGGTTCAACAATGTATCCTGAAGGCGGTGGTGTGTATCAGGATGATAATGCAACAATACACACAGCAAGACTGGTGACAGTGGTTTGAGCAAGAAAGTGAAGTTGAATATCTCCCATGGCCTGCACAGTCACCAGATCCTAATGTTATTGAGCACCTTGGGGTGTTTTAGAGGAATGATTCAGGAAATGTTTTTCTCCACACAGATCTCTGATCTTCGACTACAGGATATTTGAGGCACCATTACAGGTTCAAGCTTAAGATGGCTAATAAATGTACTTCAACAAGTTCCACATTTCTGCATTTCTTTGTAGTATATATAGGCTGTTTCAATGTGGGGATGCCATTGGCCCATGAACATTTCCTGCATGTTGTCAAACTATTTTAAAAACTAACAAGGGGCAATTCAATCATACATCTACGTTAAAACAGCTCTCATAATATTATTTATCAATATGTGGACCTTTTAGGCTTCTCAGGAGCTATGGAAATTAAAAATGTAAAACAGGAAATGCTTTAGGACCATTGTTATTGTTTACATCCCTCAAAATGGTCTATAGTAACATAAGGTGTGTGTGTTTTGTGTGTTTCAGTGAGTGATCTGAGGATTGTTCTTCTGGGTAACAGCGTTTCTGAAACCAGCAGAGTGGGAAACTTCATCTTAGGGAGAGAAGCATTTGATACTGAAGCTCCTTCATCTGATTTGGAGCAGTACTGTGAGATAGTCAGAGGAAAACAGATGACGGTCATCAACACTCCTCTCCTGCTCAACCCAGATCTCTCACTACTCCACATCACACAGGGAGTGAGAGAGTGTGTGTATCAGTCTGCTCCAGGACCTCATGTGATCGTTTTGGTCCTTAATCATGAGTGTTCAAGAGAAGAGGCAGTGTGTGTGGACATAGTGCTCAGTGTTTTCTCTGAACTTGTGTTTGAACACACCATAGTGCTCACCACACAGGAGCCAGAAAGAGTTGAGCTGAATGAAGTCAATGATGTTGTAAAGGAAATCATAGACAAGTGCTTTAACCGACACTACAGACGGGGGAAAAACAGCACGTCTGCTGATCTGATAGCGGCACTAAAGGAAATAGTTCAGAGGAATGATGGACGTCCTTTGACTTGTGACAAATATTTACATTTCACTTCAGAAGGCACACTAGGTGAGTAAATGAATATTATAGGGTACATTTATATTCTAAATGTAAAACTGTCATGTTTTAAACAATGTAAAAAAAAAGACATTTTTATATGGGAGTTTATGAAAGCCCGAAAAGTAAAGGTTTCCCCTCCAGCGTTTTTTTTAAAGGTTTCCAGCCACCGCCAGCATTTTTGATGGTTTTCACCTACCCTAGGAATATATGGCCATATTATATATCAATATAAAGAACCAATCTGCTTTCAAGCAAAAAAAAAAAAAACCCTTTCGAGCCCTGATGAAATGGCAATAAGCCAAATGAAAGTCGTGTAACTACATCTTTACACACAATCTGAGTTTCACATCTTATATTTTGCTCCCGATAGACTCAGAAATTCCACAAACCTTTCAGGACATGCTCTAGGGCTTTCTATAATACATCACAAACACAGATTGCCTTAAAAACTGGTCAATGCTGAGGAAGCATTGTCTCATAGTTGATGTGATATCTCATCAGTGGCACGAAAGAGTAAAAGTTGTTTGATTGCTAAGCTGCTGCAAGACAGATAGCAAAAACCTTTGTTTATTGTGTATTATGTATCAATTACACAGTTAATATGTAATTACATGATTAAATAACATAACATTACATAACTAACATAGCTGTTTATGAGATAAAGTGATGCAGGGCTTTAGAGTGTGACCAATTTGGTCGCATGTGCAACCTAATTTTTCAATGGTGCGACAAAAAAAAAATCAGAGGTCGCACTGGTATGACCAGCCATTCAAGGGCAAAAAATAAAAAAAAAATCAGAGGTCGCACTGGTGTGACCAGCCATTCAAGGGCAAAAAATAAAAAAAATCAGAGGTCGCACTGGTATGACCAGCCATTCAAGGGCAAAAAATAAAAAATCAGAGGTCGCACTGGTATGACCAGCCATTCAAGGGCAAAAAATAAAAAATCAGAGGTCGCACTGGTATGACCAGCCATTCAAGGGCAAAAAATAAAAAATCAGAGGTCGCACTGGTGTGACCAGCCATTCAAGGGCAAAAAATAAAAAAAATCAGAGGTCGCACTGGTGTGACCAGCCATTCAAGGGCAAAAAATAAAAAATCAGAGGTCGCACTGGTGTGACTAGCCATTCAAGGGCAAAAAATCAGAGGTCGCACTGGTGTGACCGGCCATTCAAGGGCAAAAAATAAAAAATCAGAGGTCGCACTGGTGTGACCAGCCATTCAAGGGCAAAAAATAAAAAATCAGAGGTCGCACTGGTGTGACTAGCCATTGAAGGGCAAAAAGTCAGAGGTCGCACTGGTGTGACCAGCCATTTAAGGGCAAAAAATAAATAAATCAGAGGTCGCACTGGTGTGACTAGCCATTCAAGGGCAAAAAAAAAAAAAAAAATCAGAGGTCGCACTGGTGTGACCAGCCATTTAAGGGCAAAAAAAAAATCAGAGGTCGCACTGGTGTGACCAGCCATTTAAGGGCAAAAAAAAAAATCAGAGGTCGCACTGGTGTGACCAGCCATTCAAGGGCAAAAAAAAAAAAAAAATCAGAGGTCGCACTGGTGTGACCAGCCATTTAAGGGCAAAAAAAAAATCAGAGGTCGCACTGGTGTGACCAGCCATTCAAGGGCAAAAAAAAAAAAAAAATCAGAGGTCGCACTGGTGTTACCAGCCATTCAAGGGCAAAAAAAAAAAAAAAAAACAATTAAAAAAAGTCTTCAACTGTGGTTCAATAGACACAAACTAGGGATGCTAATTTCGAATCATTTTCCTAACCGACAACAGTGTTATTCGTATATGAACTGTTAACCGATCAGAGTAATATTAAAGTATAATTTAATTTAAAAAGAAATAATAATTATTTTTACGTGTGTATTTTGTGTCTGACAAATTAAATATTGCATTTTTAAATACTGTTTTATTTTAAGATGTGAGAACAACAGAACTTTAATGCACCTTGTAACTCTCTTCACAACAACACAGACACAGGTTGTTTCTCCAGAACGGGCGTTTATTTAAGGTCGTCCATAATGTGCTTTGAGAACTGTATTAGTAAATGAACACAGTACAAATGTATAAGAAATTATACAAACCACGATTATCTAATACATTAAGCAAAACAAATACCTCGTTGGTCGCTTGTCATGAAAAGAGGGTCCTTGGTTTAATAAAGTCTTCTTCACTGTCCCCTTTGACTTATGACAGCATCAACTTTAAGCTCCTTAAACATGTAACTTTACACAGCATTGACATGCGTCTGTTCATCGTCCGTTTATCCGGCGATTCATTAGCAAGTCACTGACATTACACGTCATTTCCTTAAAGTGACACGTTTCTATATTAAATGTCTTAAAATACAACTAATGAAATAACACATTTAAACCTTCCAACACATTTACATTTATAAATACACTTCAGCTAAATTACAAAATATTATAGCCTTAAATCACTAAAGAATGAAATATGAAACAAATATGTAAATAAATGTGCAAAATGCTTGATAACAGCACTTACACACCTGCAGCGATTACAGAAAAACAGAATATGTGCCTACTAAATAAAATAATAAAATAAATAGGGCTGCACTCAATATTTTCCAACCCAGACTCATTCCGAAAACGTAGTCCCGATGCCGTTCCTTTTAGTGCTTGCCGGCTGACCACTTACCTTCATGTGGAGGGCTTTCCCGCCGCAACCAGTTTGTCCGGTTTGCTCGTCCTGTGAGCTGAGCTGACCACGACGACGACGAGGGGGTTCGTTTCTCATGTTATGTTAAAACATTAGGCTGTTGACAATCTGTAAACCTGTACACAGTGATACTAATTATTTATTGCATAGTGTTTTATTGATTTACTTACTATTTCCTTTTCCTCTTAGCATTAAAGTTGGAAAAAAGTTGGAAAACACCAACTGGGATCTGTCAGTCTGTTTACAGTGACCATCTGAAAATGTCAACCAAAACAACCAGACAAACTATAGAGAAACATCACAGAAGTGGGGGGATTTTGAACATTGCCCATGAAATAAAGCACAAGTGGAGCAGTAAAATAGCAGATGGCAGCAATGAAACCTTGCCCATCTTTAAACTCCAGCTGGAGGAAACATGGAAGAACAGTGAATAAATTGTAAATATCCAGTTGTTTATTTACAGGCTAGCAGGGCACTTACATTTTAGATGTGGTCGAAAAAGAAAAAATAAGATCACATCTGTTCTGTGGTGGCTTCTTTGCCCTGCCTGCCATTTAGTCGTCAAATTGCCTAGAATGGCGTGCTTTTCTTTTGAAGGCCCTACCTAGTAATGCTCCAGTAAATGTGTGAGGAAGCCCTGCATGCCGAATGACGAGTTACTCAGAAATCAATGCACATTGGCCTTGCTTGGATGGACCTTTCTGCTACTTTCCTGCAAGGCCAGTTTTTATAATTCATCATCTTCATCTCGGGCAGCAGCTCTACACCATCTTGAGGTTCCATAATGTAATGGATAGCACTCTGCATCCAGCGATCTAAATTCAAATCTAGATGGACCTGTTTTTTTTTTGCCAGCACCGCACAAAAAAGCTAAAATAGCAGTTCTATCTTCCCTTGAAGGCCAGAGAATAACAGTTACTATGGGTTTCTAGGACCCTCAAGTCCAGCTGCTTCACCCTCAAGTCCACCGTGCTTCCATTTGACCAAAACGCTATCTTTCTCCCAGGTGGTCACATCGCTTCTGGTGATGATTCCTATGGCTAATCGACAGCACTCTGCTATATATTTAGTGCTTTGATTTCCCACTGCGGACGCGCATCGAATAAAAGAAAACTGTGACTTGACTAGGGCTTCTGAAGGATTGCAATGATTAGTACTATACAGAACCGGCAAAGCTGACGTAAAGGAAATTCGCTCTAAACCTCCAGGTGCAACCAGCTTTGCAATAAAGCCAGTGTGAAAGGCATGAAAACAAAGTGGATAATGCGGGCATCGATCCGCTACCTCTCTCATGCATGCGAAGCGACGGTTCTACCATTTAAGCTAATTCCCCTTTCACAGTCAAAATTGAACATTTTAGACGTGGTCGAAAAAGAAAAAATAAGATCACATCTGTTCTGTGTGGCTTCTTGCCCTGCCTGCCATTTAGTCGTCAAATTGGCCTAGAATGGCGTGCTTTTCTTTGAAGGCCCTACCTAGTAATGCTCCAGTAAATGTGTGAGGAGCCCTGCATGCCGAATGACGAGTTACTCAGAAATCAATGCACATTGGCCTTGCCTTGGATGGACCTTCTGCTACTTTCCTGCAGGCCAGTTTTTTAATTCATCATCTTCATCTCGGGCAGCAGCTCTACACCATCTTGAGGTTCCATAATGTAATGGATAGCACTCTGCATCCAGCGATCTAAATTCAAATCTAGATGGGACCTGTTTTTTTTTTTTTTGCCAGCACCGCACAAAAAAGCTAAAATAGCATTCTATTCCCTTGAAGGCCAGAGAATAACAGTTACTATGGGTTTTCTAGGACCCCTCAAGTCCAGCTGCTTCACCCTCAAGTCCACCTGCTTCCATTTGACCAAAACGCTATCTTTCTCCAGGTGGTCACATCGCTTCTGGTGATGATTCCTATGGGCTAATCGACAGCACTCTGCTATATATTTAGTGCTTTGATTTCCCCTGCGGACGCGCCATTGAATAAAAGAAAACTGTGACTTGATAGGGCTTCTGAGGATGCAATGATTAGTACTACACAGAACCGGCAAAGCTGACGTAAGGAAATTCGCTCTAAACCCTCCAGGTGCAACCAGCTTTGCAATAAAAAGCCACTGTGAAAGGCATGAAAACACAAGTGGAGAATGCGGGATCGATCCAGCTACCTCTCGCATGCTAAGCGACCGCTCTACCATTTAGAGCTAATTCCCCTTTTCACAAGCCAAATTGAACATTTTAGACGTGGTCAAAAAAGAAAAAATAAGATCCACATCTGTTCTGTGGTGGCTTCTTGCCCTGCCTGCCATTTAGTCGTCAAAATTGCCTAGAATAGCGTGCTTTTTCTTTGAAGGCCCTACCTAGTCCTGCTCCAGTAAATGTGTGAGGAGCCCTGCATGCCGAATGACGAGTTTACTCAGAAATCAATGCACATTGGCCTTGCCTTGGATGGACCTTCTGCTACTTTCCTGCAAGGCCATTTTTTTAATTCATCATCTTCATGTCGAGCAGCAGCTCTATATCATCTTAAAGGTTCCATGGTGTTAATGTTAGCACTCTGGACTCTGAATCCAGTGATCCGAGTTCAAATCTCGGTGGGCCTGTTTTTATTTTGCCAGCAACCGCACAAAAAAAGTTAAAATAGCATCCTGTTCCCTTGAAGGCCAAAGAATGACAGTAACTCTGGGTTTTCCAGCACAAGTGGTAAGAAAATGGCCGGTTAGCTCAGTTGGTTAGAGCGTGGGTGCTAATAACGCCAAGGTCGCGGGTTCGATACCCGTACTGGCCAAATTTTTACTCTCTTATGCCTCAGATGCACTTAAGGGCTCAGCTTGGTCTCACAGACATCCCTGCTGCAGGAAAGCTGTGTCATGGCAGCCGAAATAGCTCAGTTGGGAGAGCGTTAGACTGAAGATCTAAAGGTCCCTGGTTCGATCCCGGGGTTTCGGCAAAGCAATGTTGTTGTTCTGTTTTGGGCACAGGGTCAGTTGAATGAAAGTCACCCAAAAAGCCTAGCCGCTTCACCCTTAAGTCCACCTGCTTCCATTTGACCAAAACGCTATCTTTCTCCCAGGGGTCACATCGCTTCTGGTGATGATTCCTATGGCCTAATCGACAGCACTCTGCTATATATTTAGTGCTTTGATTTCCCACTGCGGACGCGCCATCGATAAAAGAAAACTGTGACTTGATAGGGCTTCTGAAGGATTGCAATGATAGTACTATACAGAACCGGCAAAGCTGACGTAAGGAAATTCGCTCTAAACCCTCCAGGTGCAACCAGCTTTGCAATAAAAGCAGTGTGAAAGGCATGAAAACAGAAGTGGATAATGCGGGGCATCGAATCCAGCTACCTCTCTCATGCATGCTAAGCGACCGTTCTACCATTTAAGCTAATTCCCCTTTTCACACTTCAAAATTGAACATTTTAGACGTGGTCGAAAAAGAAAAAATAAGATCACATTCTGTTCTGTGGTGGCTTCTTTGCCCTGCCTGCCATTTAGTCGTCAATTGCCTAGAATGGCGTGCTTTTCTTTGAAGGCCCTACCTAGTAATGCTCCCAGTAAATGATGTGAGGACCCCTGCATGCCGAAATGACGAGTTACTCAGAAATCAATTGCACATTGGCCTTGCCTTGGATGGACCTTCTGCTACTTTCCTGCAAGGCCAGTTTTTTTAATTCATCATCTTCATCTCGGGCAGCAGCTCTACACCATCTTGAGGTTCCATAATGTAATGATAGCACTCTGCATCCAGCGATCTAAATTCAAATCTAGATGGGACCTGTTTTTTTTTTGCCAGCACCGCACAAAAAAAGCTAAATAGCATTCTATTCCCTTGAAGGCCAGAGAATAACAGTTACTATGGGTTTTCTAGGACCCTCAAGTCCAGCTGCTTCACCCTCAAGTCCACCTGCTTCCATTTGACCAAAACTGCTATCTTTCTCCCAGGTGGTCACATCGCTCTGGTGATGATTCCTATGGCTAATCGACAGCACTCTGCTATATATTTAGTGCTTTGATTTCCCACTGCGGACAGCGCCATCGAATAAAAGAAAACTGTGACTTGATAGGGCTTCTGAAGGATTGCAATGATTAGTACTACACAGAACCGGCAAGCTGACGTAAGGAATTCGCTCTAAACCCTCCAGGTGCAACCAGCCTTTGCAATAAAGCCAGTGTGAAAGGCATGAAAACACAAGTGGAGAATGCGGACATCGATCCCGCTACTTCTCGCATGCTAAGCGAAGCCGGTCTACCATTTAAGCTAAGTTCCCCCTTTTCACAATCCAAATTGAACATTTTAGACGTGGTCGAAAAAAGAAAAAATAAGATCACATCTGTTCTGTGGTGGCTTCTTTGCCCTGCCTGCCATTTAGTCGTCAAATTGCCTAGAATGGCGGTGCTTTCTTTTGAAGGCCCCTACCTAGTCCTGCCTCCAGTAAATGTGTGAGGAGCCCTGCATGCCGAATGACGAGTTACTCAGAAATCAATGCACATTGGCCTTGCCTTGGATGGACATTCTGCCTACTTTCCTGCAAGGCCATTTTTTTAATTCATCATCTTCATGTCGGCCAGCAGCTCTATATCATCTAAAGGTTCCATGGTGTAATGGTTAGCACTCTGGACTCTGAATCCAGTGATCTGAGTTCAAATCTCGGTGGGACCTGTTTTTATTTGCCAGCACCGCACAAAAAAAGTTTAAAATAGCATCCTGTTCCCTTGAAGGCCAAGAATGACCGTAACTCTGGGTTTTCCGCACAGACTGGTAAGAAACGCCGGTTAGCTCAGTTGGTTAGAGCGTGGTGGCTAATAACGCCAAGGTCGCGGGTTCGATACCCGTATCTGGCCAAATTTTACTCTCTTATGCCTCAGAGCCCTTAAGGGCTCAGCTTGGTCTCACAGACATCCATGGCTGCAGGAAAGCTGTGCATGGCAGCCGAAATAGCTCAGTTGGGAGAGCGTTAGACTGAAGATCTAAAGGTCCCTGGTTCGATCCGGGTTTCGGCAAAGCAATGTTGTTGTTCTGTTTTGGGCACAGGGTCAGTTGAATGAAAGTCACCCCAAAAAAGCCTAGCCGCTTCACCCTTAAGTCCACCTGCTTCCATTTGACCAAAACGCTATCTTTCTCCCAGGTTGGTCACATTGCTTCTGGTGATGATTCCTATGGCCTAATCGACAGCACTCTGCTATATATTTAGTGCTTTGATTTCCCACTGCGGACGCGCCATCGAATAAAAGAAAACTGTGACTTGATAGGGGCTTCTGAAGGATTGCAATGATTAGTACTATACAGAACCGGCAAAGCTGACGTAAGGAAATTCGCTCTAAACCTCGCAGGTGCAACCAGCTTTGCAATAAAAGCCAGTGTGAAAGGCATGAAAACAGAAGTGGATAATGCGGGCATCGATCCAGCTACCTCTCTATGCATGCTAAGCGACCGTTCTACCATTTAAGCTATTCCCCTTTTCACAATCAAAATTGAACATTTTAGACGTGGTCGAAAAAGAAAAAATAAGATCACATCTGTTCTGTGGTGGCTTCTTTGCCCTGCCTGCCATTTAGTCGTCAAATTGCCTAGAATGGCGTGCTTTTCTTTGAAGGCCCTACCTAGTAATGCTCCAGTAAATGTGTGAGGAGCCCGCATGCCGAATGACGAGTTACTCAGAAATCAATGCACATTGGCCTTGCCTTGGATGGACCTTCTGCTACTTTCCTGCAAGGCCAGTTTTTTAATTCATCATCTTCATCTCGGGCAGCAGCTCTACACCATCTTGAGGTTCCATAATGTAATGGATAGCACTCTGCATCCAGCGATCTAAATTCAAATCTAGATGGGACCTGTTTTTTTTTTTTGCCAGCACCGCACAAAAAAGCTAAAATAGCATTCTATTCCCTTGAAGGCCAGAGAATAACAGTTACTATGGGTTTTCTAGGACCCTCAAGTCCAGCTGCTTCACCCTCAGTCCACCTGCTTCCATTTGACCAAAACGCTATCTTTCTCCCAGGTGGTCACATCGCTTCTGGTGATGATTCCTATGGGCTAATCGACAGCACTCTGCTATATATTTAGTGCTTTGATTTCCCACTGCGGACGCGCCATTCGAATAAAGAAAACTGTGACTTGATAGGGCTTCTGAAGGATTGCAATGATTAGTACTACACAGAACCGGCAAAGCTGACGTAAGGAATTCGCTCTAAACCTCCAGGGTGCAACCAGCTTTGCATAAAAGCCACTGTGAAAGGCATGAAAACACAAGTGGAGAATGCGGCATCGATCCCGCTACCTCTCACATGCTAAGCGAGCGACTCTACCATTTGAGCTAATTCCCCTTTCACAAAGCCAAATTGAACATTTTAGAACGTGGTCAAAAAAGAAAAAATAAGATCACATCGTTCTGTGGTGGCTTCTTTGCCCTGCCTGCCATTTAGTCGTCAAATTGCCTAGAATAGCGTGCTTTTCTGTTTGAAGGCCCTACCTAGTCCTGCTCCAGTAAATGTGTTGAGGAGCCCTGCATGCCGAATGACAGAGTTACTCAGAAATCAATGCACATTGGCCTTGCCTTGGATGGACCTTCTGCTACTTTCCGTCAAGGCCATTTTTTAATTCATCATCTTCATGTCGGCCAGCAGCTCTATTATCTCTAAGGTCCAGGTGTAATGGTTAGCACTCTGGACTCTGATCCAGTGATCCGAGTTCAAATCTCGGTGGGACCTGTTGTTATTTTGCCAGCACGCACCAAAAAGTTAAAATAGCATCCTGTTCCCTTGAAGGCCAAAGGAATGACACGTAACTCTGGGTTTTCCAGCACACGTGTAAGAAAACGGCCGGTTAGCTCAGTTGGTTAGAGCGTGGTGCTAATAACCGCCAAGGTCGGGGTTCGATACCCGTACTGGCCAAATTTTTACTCTCTTATGCCTCCGATGCACTTAAGGGCTCAGCTTGGTCTCACGACATCCCTGCTGCAGAAAGCTGTGGTCATGGCAGCCGAAATAGCTCAGTTGGGAGAGCGTTAGACTGAAGATCTAAAGGTCCCCTGTTTCGAATCCCGGGTTTCGGCAAGCAATGTTGTTGTTCTGTTTTGGGCACAGGGTCAGTTGAATGAAAGTCCACCCAAAAAGCCTAGCCGCTTCACCCTTAAGTCCACTGCTTCCATTTGACCAAACGCTATCTTTCTCCCAGGTGGTCACATCGCTTCTGGTGATGATTCCTATGGCCTAATCGACAGCACTCTGCTATATATTTAGTGCTTTGATTTCCCACTGCGGACGCGCCATCGAATAAAAGAAAACTGTGACTTGATAGGGCTTCTGAAGGATTGCAATGATTAGTACTATACAGAACCGGCAAAGCTGACGTAAGGAAATTCGCTCTAAACCCTCCAGGTGCAACCAGCTTTGCAATAAAGCCAGTGTGAAAGGCATGAAAACAGAAGTGGATAATGCGGGCATCGATCCAGCTACCTCTCTCATGCATGCCAAGTGACCGTTCTACCATTTAAGCTAATTCCCCTTTTCACAATCAAAATTGAACATTTTAGACGTGGTCGAAAAAGAAAAAATAGATCACATCTGTTCTGTGGTGGCTTCTTTGCCCTGCCTGCCATTTAGTCGTCAAATTGCCTAGAATGGCGTGCTTTTCTTTTGAAGGCCCTACCTAGTAATGCTCCAGTAAATGTGTGAGGAGCCCTGCATGCCGAATGACGAGTATCTCAGAAATCAATGGCACATTGGCCTTGCCTTGGATGGACCTTCCGCTACTTTCCTGCAGGCCAGTTTTTAATTCATCTCTTTCATCTCGGCAGCAGCTCTACACCATCTTGAGGTTCCCTAATGTAATGGATAGCACTCTGCATCCAGCGATCTAAATTCAAATCTAGATGGGACCTGTTTTTTTTTTTGCCAGCACAGCACAAAAAAAGCTAAAATAGCATTCTATTCCCTTGAAGGCCAGAGAATAACAGTTACTATGGGTTTTTCTATGACCCTCAAGTCCCAGCTGCTTCACCCTCAAGTCCACCTGCTTCCATTTGACCAAAACGCTATCTTTCTCCCAGTGTGGTCACATCGCTTCTGGTGATGATTCCTATTGGCTAATCGACAGCACTCTGCTATATAGTTAGTGCTTTGATTTCCCACTGCGGACGCGCCATCGAATAAAAGAAAACTGTGACTTGATAGGGCTTCTGAAGGATTGCAATGATTAGTACTACACAGAACCGGCAAAGCTAACGTAAGGAAATTCGCTCTAAACCCTCCAGGTGCAACCAGCTTTGCAATAAAAGCCACTGTGAAAGGCATGAAAACACAAGTGGAGAATGCGGGCACGATCCCGCTACTTCTCGCATGTTAAGCGACCGTCTACCATTTAAGCTAATTCCCCTTTTCACAATCAAAATTGAACATTTTAGACGTGGTCGAAAAAGAAAAAATAAGATCACATCTGTTCTGTGGTGGCTTCTTTGCCCTGCCTGCCATTTAGTCGTCAAATTGCCTAGAATGGCGTGCTTTTCTTTTGAAGGCCCTACCTAGTCCTGCTCCAGTAAATGTGTGAGGAGCCCTGCATGCCGAATGACGAGTTACTCAGAAATCAATGCACATTGGCCTTGCCTTGGATGGACCTTCTGCTACTTTCCTGCAAGGCCATTTTTTTAATTCATCATCTTCATGTCGGCCAGCAGCTCTATATCATCTAAAGGGTCCATAGGTGTAATGGTTAGCACTCTGGACTCTGAATCCAAGTGATCCGATTTCAAATCTCGGTGGGACCTGTTTTTATTTGCCAGCACCGCACAAAAAAGTTAAAATAGCATCCTGTTCCCTTGAAGGGCCAAAGAATGACAGTAACTCTGGGTTTTTCCAGCACACTGGTAAGAAAACGGCCGGTTAGCTCAGTTGGTTAGAGCGTGGTGCTAATAACGCCAAGGTCGCGGGTTCGATACCCGTACTGGCCAAATTTTACTCTCTTATGCCTCAGATGCACTTAAGGGCTCAGCTTGGTCTCACAGACATCCCTGCTGCAGGAAAGCTGTGTCATGGCAGCCGAAATAGCTCAGTTGGGGAGAGCGTTAGACTGAAGATCTAAGGTCCCTGGTTCGATCCCGGGTTTCGGCAAAGCAATGTTGTTGTTCTGTTTGGGCACAGGGTCAGTTGAATGAAAGTCACCCAAAAAGCCTAGCCGCTTCACCCTTAAGTCCACCTGCTTCCATTTGACCAAAACGCTATCTTTCTCCCAGGTGGTCACATCGCTTCTGGTGATGATTCCTATGGCCTAATCGACAGCACTCTGCTATATATTTAGTGCTTTGATTCCCACTGCGGACGCGCCATCGAATAAAAGAAAACTGTGACTTGATAGGGCTTCTGAAGGATTGCAATGATTAGTACTATACAGAACCGGCAAAGCTGACGTAAGGAAATTCGCTCTAAACCCTCCAGGTGCAACCAGCTTTGCAATAAAAGCCAGTGTGAAAGGCATGAAACAGAAGTGGATAATGCGGGCATCGATCCAGCTACCTCTCTCATGCATGCTAAGCGAACCGTTCTACCATTTAAGCTAATTCCCCTTTTCACAATCAAAATTGAACATTTTAGACGTGGTCGAAAAAGAAAAAATAAGATCACATCTGTTTCTGTGGTGGCTTCTTTGCCCTGCCTGCCATTTAGTCGTCAAATTGCCTAGAATGGCGTGCTTTCTTTTGAAGGCCCTACCTAGTAATGCTCCAGTAAATGTGTGAGGAAGCCCCTGCATGCCGAATGACGAGTTACTCAGAAATCAATGCACAGTGGCCTTGCCTTGGATGGACCTTCTGCTACTTTCCTGCAAGGCCAGTTTTTTAATTCATCATCTTCATCTCGGGCAGCAGCTCTACACCATCTTGAGGTTCCATAATGTAATGGATATCACTCTGCATCCAGCGATCTAAATTCAAATCTAGATGGGACCTGGTTTTTTTTTTTTTTTTGCCAGCACCGCACAAAAAAGTAAAATAGCATTCTATTCCCTTGAAGGCCAGAGAATAACAGTTACTATGGGTTTTCTAGGACCCTCAAGTCCAGCTGCTTCACCCTCAAGTCCACCTGCTTCCATTTGACCAAAACGCTATCTTTCTCCAGGTGGTCACATCGCTTCTGGTGATGATTCCTATGGGCTAATCGACAGCACTCTGCTATATATTTAGTGCTTTGATTTCCCACTGCGGACGCGCCATCGAATAAAGAAAACTGTGACTTGATAGGGCTTCTGAAGGATTGCAATGATTAGTACTACACAGAACCGGCAAAGCTGACGTAAGGAAATTCGCTCTAAACCCTCCAGGTGCAACCAGCTTTGCAATAAAAGCCACTGTGAAAGGCATGAAAACACAAGTGGAGAATGCGGGCATCGATCCCGCTACTCTTCTCGCATGCTAAGCGACCGGTCTACCATTTAAGCTAATTCCCCTTTCACAATCAAATTGAACATTTAGACGTGGTCGAAAAAGAAAAAATAAGATCACATCTGTTCTGTGGTGGCTTCTTTGCCCTGCCTGCCATTTAGTCGTCAAATTGCCTAGATAGCGTGCTTTTCTTTTGAAGGCCCTACCTAGTCTGCTCCAGTAAATGTGTGAGGAGCCCTGCATGCCGAATGACGAGTTACTCAGAAATCAATGCACATTGGCCTTGCCTTGGATGGACCTTCTGCTACTTTCCTGCAAGGCCATCTTTTAATTCATCATCTTCATGTCGGCCAGCAGCTCTATATCACCTAAAGGTTCCAGGTGTAATGGTTAGCACGTCTGGACTCTGAATCCAGTGATCCGAGTTCAATCTCGGTGGGACCTGTTTTTATTTTGCCAGCACCGCACAAAAAATGTTAAAATAGCATACCTGTTCCCTGAAGGCCAAAGAATGACAGTAACTCTGGGTTTTCCGAGCACAGTGGTAAGAAAACGGCCGGTTAGCTCAGTTGGATTAGAGCGTGGTGCTAATAACGCAAGGTCGCGGGTTCGATACCTGTACTGGCCAAATTTTTAATCTCTTATGCCTCAGATGCACTTAAGGGCTCAGCTTGGTCTCACAGACATCCCTGCTGCAGGAAAGCTGTGTCATGGCAGCCGAAATAGCTCAGTTGGGAGAGCGTTAGACTGAAGATCTAAAGGTCCCTGGTTCGATCCGGGTTTCGGCAAAGCAATGTTGTTGTTCTGTTTTGGGCACAGGGTCAGTTGAATGAAAGTCACCCAAAAAGCCTAGCCGCTTCACCCTTAAGTTCACCTGCTTCCATTTGACCAAAACGCTATCTTTCTCCCAGGTGGTCACATCGCTTCTGGTGATGATTCCTATGGCCTAATCGACAGCACTCTGCTATATATTTAGTGCTTTGATTTCCCACTGCGGATGTGCCATCAATAAAAGAAAACTGTGATCTGATAGGGCTTCTGAAGGATTGCAATGATTAGTACTATACAGAACCGGCAAAGCTGACGTAAGGAAATTCGCTCTAAACCCTCCAGGTGCAACCAGCTTTGCAATAAAAGCCAGTGTGAAAGGCATGAAAACAGAAGTGGATAATGCGGGCATCGATCCAGCTACCTCTCTCATGCATGCTAAGCGACCGTTCTACCATTTAAGCTAATTCCCCTTTTCACAATCAAAATTGAACATTTTAGACGTGGTCGAAAAAGAAAAAATAAGATCACATGCACATTGGCCTTGCCTTGGATGGACCTTTCTGCTACTTTCCTGCAGGGCCAGTTTTTTTAATTCATCATCTTCATCTCGGGCAGCAGCTCTACACCATTTGAGGTTCCATAATGTAATGGATGCACTCTGCATCCAGCGATCTAAATTCAAATCTAGATGGGACCTGTTTTTTTTTTGCCAGCACCGCACAAAAAAGCTAAGATAGCGTTCTATTCCCTTGAAGGCAGAGAATAACAGTTACTATGGGTTTCTAGGACCCTCAATTCCAGCTGGCTTCACCCTCAGTCCACCTGCTCCATTTGACCAAAACGCTATCTTTCTCCCAGGTGTCACATTTTTTTTTTCTTTTATTATACTGTTCAAAATTCATACAATTCACTTATTTATACAGATTACACTTAAGACAAAACATTAAAAGGTCCATTTTACATCATAGCTTCACAACAATGTGTTTTTTTGTTTTTTTTTTACATAAAATGTTGCAAGTAGTATTCCTTAAAAGGTAAAATCACATTTTTAAAAAGACATTTTTATCCTGTGTCATTTAAAATCTTTGTGACTTCTTGAGTAAAAACATCATAAAAAGCCTCCTGCATTTCCTCTAACTTAAAATAATAAAAGACATTCAAAATATTTCTCCACCTTCCTCTTAAACATTCCACACATTTAATAAAACTTTTCCTTTTTTGCTACAACTCTTCTCTCCCATATTGCACTTTTCATTAAAATCACAAGTAAATTTATGAGTTTTTTATTATTACATCTTTGTTCAGCCCCAACAGTAACACCTTTTCCCACTCTAGATTGTCGTCTCTTTCTCCTTTCAAAGTTAAAATCATGCTTTTGCATTTCTCATTAAAATCTTTTAACTCATTACAATATAAAAACAAGTGTAAAAATCCTTCATCTGCATCTTGACATACTTTACATGTGAGACTTTCCTCCATCCCTATTTTGTTTAAAATGACATCTGTAAACACTGCTTTACTCCTGATAAAATATTCTAAATTCTCCAGTTTTGACTGTACAAATTTGCCATTTATATTAGCCCAATATTGTCTTCATTTACATCTTTAAACACCGTATCCAGTACTGATTTGCACCAGGTTTCTTAAAACCCCATCTCTAAAAAACCCATAAATCATTTTCACTGTACAATCTTTAAAATCCCACCATTTCTCTTCAAATCTTACACTCACATCTTTACTTTGTTTATTTTCTTCCATGTTTTCTATTCTTGTTAACCATTCTGCAGGTATGGCATTTTTAATTATGTCGTATTCCTTTATTAAGTCTTGTCTGTTAAAATCCTCCTTCGCTTCATCCATCACATCAATAACATACTGCACCGGTAAAATCCTTCCTTAAATTCATATAAAAATCCCTTACTCTTGTTATTCCCATCTCCCACCATTTCCTAAAAAAAAACACCACTTTCTCTTGATTGGAGTATGTCACTGTTTAAGAAATAAGGCTGATTTAAAATGTTCTCGCGTCCTTGTATATTAAACTGTACACAAGTTAAAAATTTCCCCCAGGCCCAATCAATTCTTTATAAAAATCTGGTAGAACCCTCTGTCATGAATGGTTTTCATCCTCATCCAATAAAATATTGTCTCCATATTAAAATTGCCACTTTTACTTAAAAATATTCCATTGTTCTTTTCCATGCTGCCCTTATTTTCTTCATCCAAATATTTCTTTACCATTTTCACTCTTAAGCTTGTTTTTTTTCTTGCTCCACGTCTATTAAACCTAGTCCCCCCCTTTGCCCACTTCTCCAATCACATTGCGTATGCTATTCTTGGAGGCTCCCTTCCCCATAAAAAATCTAAAAACATTTTTTCAGCCTTTTTCCATCCACAGTGGCATGATGACACATATAAAATATTCCATAATTTAGAAACCATTAAAACATTCAAAATATAAAACCCTCCCCTTCAAAGTTAAAGACATTAATTTCCAAAACCTCAGCCTTCTTTCAATCCCTCCTAACATTTCCTCCCACATAGTTACTTCTGCTTTCTTTTCATCCCTCCCAACTACAATGCCTAAAATTTTATTTCATCCATTTCCTTGAACGTAAAATGTCCAGATAAAGCCTCAGTTCCTCCAAATCTCAAATATACTGTTTTATCTTCGTTTATTTTAGCTCCTGAACCCTTACAAAAATGTTGCACTGTTTCCGTTGCTTGCTTTACACTTGCCAGATCTTGTAGTATTAATGTAGTATCATCAGCATATTGAAATATTTTATTCACTCCCCCCTCTACCTCTATTCCTTTTATTCGTTCCTCATGCTTCACAGCTAATCCCAGTGGTTCTGCAACTGAGGCATATAAAAGTGCAGATAACGGGCAACCCTGTCTGATTGATCTTGTTATTTTAAAACAGTCTGTTAAAAAACTATTGCATTTTATCCTGGTTATAGCTCCTCTATATAAAATCTGAACCCACTTAATAAAATTTTCCCCAAAACCAAAACTCTTTAGCACTCCAAATAAAAAGTCATGCTCGACTCTATCAAAAGCTTTCTCGAAGTCCAGACTAATTAAAAAACCATCTTTCTTCTTATCATTTATATATCTTATTGTGTCTTTAATACTCATAGTTGTGTCAGCAATGTCTCGTCCTTTTATACTATATGCTTGGTTTGTTTTGATTATGCTTGGCATCACTTCCTTTAGTCTGTTAGCTAAAACTTTTGCTAAAATCTTCAAATCAGTATTGAGCATTGTTATAGGTCTATAATTTTTTAAATCTACTTTATCCCCCTTTCCTTTGTATATCACCTTCATTAAGCCCATCCCCATTCTTTTATTTACCCCACCATTCTCAAAAATCTCATCATATACTTCCTTTAAAATACTAGATAAAATATCTTTAAAAACAATATAAAATTCACTTCCCAACCCATCAATTCCTGGACTTTTCTTTTTGTTCAATTCACTAATTGCTCTTTTTATTTCTTCTTCTCTTACCACCTTGTCACATTCTCTTTTTTCCTCTTCTTCTACTCTTGATTTGATTAGCTTTAGCAATTCCCTTTTTTCTTTTTCTTTTACTCCCTCTGTGCAAAACAATTTCTCATAATATGATCTTATTTCTTCCAAAATCTCCTCATTTTCTTCACTATGTTCCCATTTTGCTCCTTATTTCTTTAATCATTTCTGCCTTCCCTCTTGTCTTCTCTAGATCAAAGAAAAATTTAGTGCACTTTTCCCCCTCCACTGTAAATTTAGCTTTGCTTCTTAATCTTGCACCTTCAAATTTCTCCTCCTCCATTTCTTTCAGTCTTCCTTCCAGTTTTTTATCTTTTGTATATCTTTTCCATTCTCATTTTTCAATTCGTTTTCTAGTTTTTCTTTCAGCTCCTTTTCCTTATATTTTTACAATTTTGTAACTGTCTACAGTATTTTAGTAAACTTTTTAACTAAATGTTTCACATTCTCCCACCACATTCTTTTGTCCTCATTATAAATTTCATTCCCTTTTTCCTTTTGAATAATTTCCTTTATACTTAAAACATAGTCTTCATTCTTTAAAACCGCTGTGTTTAAAACCCATACCCCTGGCCCTCTTTTCACATTACTCCAGTCTAAATTCATAAAAATTGGCTTATGGTCACTCAGACTTGTTTCTTCATATTTGATCTTGCTTATAAACTCTTCAACATTTCTTGTGCATAAAATAAAATCAATTCTTGTTTGACAAAAAAAATTCCCCACTAACTGTCTTCTTGAGTACTCTTTTTTCTGTTCATTCCTTTCTCTCCACACATCAATTAAATTCATTCCTCCATCAATATTTTCAGTTCTTTTCTTCCCTTATCCGTTTTAAAAACCATTCCCTCAGCCATTTCTAATTTACTAAAAACAGTGTTAAAATCCCCCATGATAATAACTCTTTCATGTTTCTTTAAATAATCTCTTAGTACATTAAAATACTCTTTCTTTCTGTTCTCCTCTGTTGGGGCATGAACGTTCACCATAATTACTTTTTTCTTCTCATACTCCATTTCACATATCATACACTTCCCCTCTTTGTCATTATAGATTGTTTTACATAAAACCCCACTGTTTTCTTTTATTAAAATTGCAACTCCTCTCCCCAGCCTCCCATCCCCATTATTGTATAAAATCTCCCCACTCCACCTTTTTCTTATTTCCTTCATGTATTCTTCCTTCCAGTTTGTCTCTTGTAATAAAATCACATCTTCTCGTTTACACATTTCTTTCACTTTTTCAAATTTTCTGATGTCTAAAAGCCCTCTTGCATTAAAAGACACAATTCCTAAAACCATAAATAAGATAAAAACATTCATAAAAACCATCATCTCAGTCCATCTCTTCCAAGCCCTTTAGCAACTCATACTTATTTTCGCATTCAATTTCCATCTTTTAGCAGTTTTTTCCTTGCAGTCTCTAAATTAGGTTTTATCTTTATCGATCTTCTTCTTTTTGATGATTTCACCTGTGTCTCTTTGTTTCCCTCCTTTTGTAAATGTTCCTCTAACTCGTCTTGCTCATTACTTTGGTCTTTTGTCTCCACTGTGTCCATGCCTTTTGAAAACTGTCTGTCATGTCCATTTGTGTCCAAAATATGTCTTCCTGTTGTCCTTGTTGTAAGTCTTTATTATTCAAATTGCTCAATTCTGCTGCTTCCAAAACATTCCTTAAACTGTCAGTCATATCCATTTGTGTCCATGTTGTCCCTTCCTGTTCAGTGACTCTGTCCTTTCCATTAGCCTCATTCTCTTGTAGTTTTTCACTTTTAGATTCTGTTCTTCTGTCTTGTGTTGTGTTTTGTCCTCTGACTGTATATTGTCTCCTTCATACATCTGTCTGTCTACCCGCTGCTCTCCTCCTCCTCTTCCCCCACCCAACATTCACATTTATTTAAAACCTTATTACAATCCGGGCACTTCACCGCATCGCAATCCCTTGCGAAATGCCCCTTTCCTCGCACTTAAACACTTAAAATCTGGACAGTCTTTCACCACATGATCTGGGCTCATGCACAGCCTGCAAGTTTTCACCTGATGGCTGTGCATCACCCTAAAGTATTGTGGTCCTTCTGCTGTCTCTATTCTTGTGCTGTACGGGAGGGACGCCACTTCTTTGGGGAATCTGGTTTTAACAAACCTCGTCCCATCTTCAATATCTGTGCCCGGATAAAACCTTCTTTTAATTTTTGAAATGGGACAAACTCCCCAATGATCCAATTTCTCTAAAATATCTACGTCAGCAACATAGACAGGCAGATGCATGAAGGAGACAACATAATCTCGATTTTGTAGCCTCTTTACTGTACAGTTTATCCCTTTAATAGTCAATCCGTCTGTTAACACATCAGCATCTTCCTCTCTTTCAAGTGTTACTTCATACTCCTTGTTTTGTTTTGGTCTTACAGCCAAATCTTTCCATCCCCAATCCTCTCCGTCACTGCTTTAATTAAATCCATTGCTCTCACCTCAGTTGTTTGTCCCATATCCACTGTTACAGTTGCTTCTTTTAGATAAATCCTTTTCTTGCTTCCTTCTCCGATCTGTTTGTTTCTCGTTGTCGTCTGTCCAGTCCATTGTCATTTGCCTTCTCAAATCCGTCCGCCATTGCCAGGTCTGTCACCGTAGATCCGTCCATTGCAAAAAAAATAGGAATAAAAAAACACTCCTCCCGAACAGCTCACGCTGCTGGGAGGATAAACTAAACAAACTCAAAAAAACTTTAACAAAAATGTATTTTAGTCAAAAATAAAACTAAACAGAAGAAAATGTGGTGAGCCTCTCTCACCAACTGCAGCCAAACACTTCCTGGAATGTACCACTCACACATGCACAGGGGGTATGGCCGTAAGCGAAAGCAGTCGTCAAAGTTGGCTATTTAAAATAGGCGCAGTACCAGGAGCCGAGCGCAACTCGCTTGCCTTGACACAGCAGCGACAGAAACTACGCCCTTGTCACCTCAATTGTTTACCTGTATTTTTTTTTTTCAAATAATTCACTAATAGTTCACTTTTTCATTTTCTTCATTGGGTGCATGAATATTATAAATGATGAAATGATCTTCTCCTTTTTCTAATTTCATCGCCATGCTCTTCCCAACTCCATCCTCAAATATGACTTTTTCTTTTCATATGTACCTCTTTTGATTAAAATCGCTACTCCACAACCCAGTTTATCCTCTCCATTGTTAAAATATATTTGACCATCCCATTTGCTTTGAACCATTTTAACACTTTCATTTTTCCAATTTGTTTCTTGCAAAACAATCACATCAGCTTCTTTACATAACACCAACATTTGTTCAAATTTCTCCACATTCAATAAACCTCTTGCATTCCACGATAAAATGTTAAAAAACATGATAAAAGATATTAAAATATTAAAACCAACCATTATTTTTAGTCTCCTCCTCTACCTCTGCATACCCACTTTTTTTCACTCAACCAACAGCCCCTTCCATAAAAAGAAACACACATTAAAATCATGTTAAAATAGATAAAATGGTTAAAAAACATTATTCTCATCATCTTCTTCCAGCCCTCTTAACACTTCATACCTATTAACGTTTTTTAACTCGCACCTTTGTCATCATCTTTTTCTTGCACTGTCCACATTTGGTTTTACCTTTATTGTTCTTCTTCTTATTAGTCCTCTTTCCACTTGTTCTTCTCTACATAATCTGTCCTTTGTTCTCCATCACTTTCCATTCCTTCAGCTTGATCGTCTTACTTTGTTCATCGTTTTCCACCATATTTAAAAAGTTTTTAAAACTGTCAGTTATTTCCATTTGTGTCCACTGTTCTTGTTCTGATGTCTGTTTTCTTCTTTTCATCCCCTATAATGTTTGTTTCCTCCTCCATTACCTTTGTTGTTGATTCTTCTCCTTTCTTGTTTCTTTCATGCACCTGTCCGTCTACTTGTTCTGCTCCCCCTCCTTCCTCTCCTTCCATCCAACATTCACACTTGTTTAAAAATTGTTACATTCTGGGCATTTGACAGTATTACAATTCCTTGCAAAGTGTCCCTTTTCTTCGCATTTGTAGCACTTAAAATCTGGGCAATCCATTAACAAGTGTTCAGGGCTCATGCACAGCCTACAGGTCTTCACTTGATGGCTGTGCATTACCCTGAAGTACTGCGGCCCTTCTGCTGTTTCCAGCTTTGTGCTGTATGGCAATGATGCCACCTCCTTAGGGAATCTCACTTTTAGGAACCTTGTTCCGTCCTCGATGTCAGTGCCAGTGTAAACCCTTCTTTTTATTTTTGATATGGGATAAACTCCCCATCCTTCTAATTTTTCTAAAATTTCTCTATCATCAAGATAGACGGGCAGGTGCATGAAAGAAACAAGAAATCCCTGTTTTGCAGCTTTTGATTTCACAGTTCACTCCCTTAATCAACAGTCCATCAAGCAACTCCTCACATTTTCTTCCTTCTCCATAGTTAGCTCAAACTCTTTCCTTGCCTTGGTCTCAAAGCCAGAATTTTCCCTTGACCACACTTGTCTGTCACTGCTTTAATGATGTCCACAGCTCTTACCTCATTGACTTCTTCTGTGTTCACTATTACTGTTGCTTCTTTTAAATATTTTCTTCCACCAAGTTGGTTTTTCCTTTGTCCAGCTCGTTGTTTGTTGTCCAGTCCATTGTCGTTAACCATTCTTGTTCCTCCGTCCAGTCCAGTTTCATTTGCCATGAGAGTCTCTGCATCCAGTCCAGTTTCGTTTGCCAAAAATCCGTCCATTTTATGCCCAGGAAAGTGCAAAAAAAAAAAAACAACAAACACCCTCCAGTCAGCGGGATGCTGCTGTCAGGTGGTTTAAAAAAAAAAACACAAAATCAAACTCTAATTCAGTCCACAAAAACAAACACAAAACAAAAATACTAAAATAGAGGAGAGCCTTTCTCTCCAAACTGCAGCCGATCACTTCCTGTATCGCTCACTAGTGTCCTCTAGTGTTGCCAGGGTGGTATGGCCGTAAGCGAGAGCAGTCGTCAAGAGTTGGCTATTTAAAAACAGGTGCAGTACCAGGAGCCGAGAGCAACTCAGCTTGCCTGGACACAGCAGCCACAGAAACAATGCCCTTGTCACCTCAATTGTTTCCCTGTATTTTTTTTTTCAATTAATGTATTCATTTTTTTTTTGGCAAATGAAGGAATTCAAAAAGCTTACAGCACCTGGTATTCCCAGGCGGTCTCCCATCCAAGTACTAACCAGGCCCAACCCTGCTTTGCTTCCAAGTTCAGATGAGATCAGGCATGCTTTTTTTTTTCTTTTTTTTTCATTAAAAATAATTTTTAAATACAATAAAACAATACATTGAGTGACTTTTCAAACATCAAAAATAAAATAACAAAATAATTATATAAAATACATTCATTTGTATTTGTCCCACATCCAGGTAACACCATTAGTCGTCAAATTGCCTAGAATGGCGTGCTTTTCTTTTAAAGGCCCTACCTAGTAATGCTCCAGTAAATGTGTGAGGAGCCCTGCATCATCGCTGAATCAATGCACATTGGCCTTGCCTGGATGGACCTTCTGCTACTTTCCTGCAAGGCCAGTTTTTTAATTCATCATCTTCATCTCGGGCAGCAGCTCTACACCATCTTGAGGTTCCATAATGTAATGGATAGCACTCTGCATGCAGCGATCTAAATTCAAATCTAGATGGGACCTGTTTTTTTTTTTGCCAGCACCGCACAAAAAAGCTAAAATAGTTCTATTCCCTTGAAGGCCAGAGAATAACAGTTACTATGGGTTTTCTAGGACCCTCAAGTCCAGCTGCTTCACCCTCAAGTCCACCTGCTTCCATTTGACCAAAACGCTATCTTTCCCCCAGGTGGTCACATCACTTCTGGTGATGATTCCTATGGCCTAATCGACAGCACTCTGCTATATATTTAGTGCTTTGATTTCCCACTGCGGACGCGCCATCGAATAAAAGAAAACTTTGACTTGATAGGGCTTCTGAAGGATTGCAATGATTAGTACTATACAGAACCGGCAAAGCTGACGTAAGGAAATTCGCTCTAAACCCTCCAGGTGCAACCAGCTTTGCAATAAGAGCCAGGTGAAAGGCATGAAACACAAGGGATAATGCAG